>NW_026131738.1:0-23117 GCF_903995435.1 Acomys russatus | reverse complement strand
GAGAAAATGATTAGAGCACATGCATTTTAATTTGATCCATAACTTTCATATACCCAAGGAAAGCATAACCCCTGCCTGCTCACAAAAACAGATCCTGCTTTTAAAGCCCATCCTCCTCTCCTTCCTTGTCCTCTGCTTACCCAACACTGCCCCACACTGAACCCATATGCATACACTCACATTCAAACATCCCACCTTCACCTGTAGCTCCCAAGATGGCCAACATCAAGAAGACAGGTAAGATGATTTGATGTTATTGGAGTCTTGGCTCACCTGCAGTCCCATTTTTTTTCTTTCTCTTTATCAGGCTTGTGGGCAGATTATAATTTGTACCATCTCCATGAAATCCAAACAGGATGAGTGTGGTCCTACATAGGTTAGGACTTTCATGTGTAAATTGACAGCATTTTATACAGGAGTGATTTATGAAATGGTACCCCGGAAGAGTCTATTCACCTCCCCTGGGCGAGCTGAGAAGTTGCTTTAACTCATGGATAGTCCCCATTTCTTAAAGTTAGTCCCCCAAGTCTGCCCAGAAGCTGCATGACTGAGCACCATTTGGGAAATGCTTCAGCACCCCTGGTTGCACGAGCCAAGCTATGAGGACAATTCTGGAGGGTTCTTTTTATCTCATCCTTTTATATGATATGTTAGTACCTGTGCTACAGAGTCACTATTTTTAAAAATCTATATATGTTTTTGTTTAAATGGTAATGTCCAGGGCATTCTTGTGACCTAACTGTCCTTTGGATTCTTAAGGGTTATGTTGGGAACACTTGAAGGTCAACTATGGGTTTGGTGGCACTGGTGAATAATTAAGATAAGCCCAAGCTCTGAGGACCATGATGCTAACACAACAGAGGGGATTCCACCCACTCTCCATCCAAACCTACCCTCCCATATGCCTGGGATTTACCAACCTGGCATTTGAGCAGTCTTAGCCAAACCACAGATGGGGTCAAAGATTACCTTCTTAATCGCTCATGTGAGGCTGGATTTGTGACATTCTTACCAAAATGTAGCAGAGAGTTTGTGACTGCAGCAAGCTGGTCCAGGATATAATAGAATTCCTTGGCTACAACGAAACACAGCAAAACCTGCAGGAGAGTCTTGGCTATGCTCCTTCACGCAGCTTTCATATGACAGTGCTCCACGTGTAGTGAGGCCACTGGGAGAGTGCAGGTGAAGTCAGACAGCAAGCATTGACCACACCCCCAGATCTTGGGAGCAGTTCTGCTGGGGACACCAGCTTTCAGCTCTCCAGGAGATGTCCGTGCTCTCGAATGCTATCCAATTCTTACTCATTTCATCAGCATTTTTTAGTCCACTTTCATGATCTATGGAAGCTATGTTGACTCTGCCAATGAATTACAGAAACTAAGGTATCAAGTGCCTACTATATTTCTATTTCTCACATTGCAGTATGTAGGTGTTCTTGGCTTCTTTCTATGGCTGGAGGAAACTGGGGTACAATGAGTTACCCGAGCTAGCACAGCTGATGAACATCAGAGGCAGAACTAGAACTTGCCTCTGACTCCCAAATCTGTTCCTTCTCTCATTTCTCTGTGAATATGATAAGGTTGAAGAAGATCCGGAAGCTTAGATATTGACTGAGGACACTTAAATCCTTCTGGAGCAGATTATTGTAAAATTAGATGTGAACACAAGTGAATGAGGAGTGGCCCTGTGTCTCTCTCTCGTGACTTGCAGGTCTATCTTTTAAAAAAGGAGTCATGAAGTCTGATAACAGTTCCAAGGTGCACCACGGTCCATGGGCACAGAAGCACACCTTCATTACATAACTCTATGGTGCCCTCACTGTAGTTACTAAGGTTTTTGTTTTTGTTTTTTAATGTCATGAGGATAAATGGCTAACATTTATCCCAAAATTCCCTTTGCTTTGTAAGTGAATGAGCTTGGCTGACACCTGGCTAAGTGAAGCCAGATTCAATTAAATGTCTTCTTAGGCAATTGTGACAGACTGTCAGTTTATTTTCCCTAAACTGGTTGACTGTGCCTTGTTCTCTCCTTTTATTTTATCTCTGATCTGGTCTTTTCCATCCACCCACCATTTTCTGTTTTCTGTATTTACACCACCAAAGACGTCCTGCTTAGTTTCCCTTCAGGCTCTGAAGTAATAAATTACCTAAAGTTCTACAGTGAGAACTCATGCAGAGCCATTTCTGTGGGGTTCTGAAGAATACTTCCAGTTTGCTTTGTTTTAACTCACTATTGTTTGTGCCCATGGAAAGGTATTTAAGAACAAGGCTGGGTGCTCAGCCACCCCTCACTGGAATGGTTTTGAATACTCAGTGTTGGTCATTTGCGCAGATGGCCAAATTAAGGTTGATGTGCCTAGACATTATAAGCTAACAGCACATGCTGTGAACACACACACACACACACACACACACACCACACACACAACGCACACGTGTGCCTACTGCAGCACACTAAAATGAGGACTTGTTTCCTACTACCATAGAGTGAACAAGTAACAAAAGTTTGGTTGTATATCTGATATACCTAGTGTTCCTTGAATGTTGGATTCTATATATATTGAATAAAGATTTGGCTAAAAAGCTGAATTGAGTGAATTGAAGAAGCATCTGATGCAAGATTTTTTGTGTGTCCCACTTCACATATATTATATATATATATATATATAGATATATATAGACTATATATATACCACCACACAACACACATATCTACTACTACATATATATATATTTATATACTTAATCAGTTTCCTCAACAATCATGATCCTATTTCCTTTAAACTCTACTCATCAATAAATACAAAACAGAGCAGGAGCTTGGGGAATAGCTTGGTTGGTATCACAATTTCTGTGCTCTGTGAGCCTTCATCCGCAGAACCCCATAATTAAAATAGCTGTGTTGAAATCCCCATTCCTGGGGGACAGGGAAGGCCTAATCTCTTGGTTTAAGGCCAGGCAGCTTAATTCAATAAGCCTTAGGCCCTACCTATAGGCACAATCTCAAAGAACAGGTAGATTGTGCCTGACGAGGAACACCAGAGGTGGACCTCTGTCCTATATACACACTATATACACAGTATACACTTTGCATATGTACTTGTATATACATCTACACACACCACCCACACCACACACACACACCCACACACACACACTATGTTGCTCTAGTGGAACGGAAGAGAAATCAAAATTACTATTACTTTTAGTTACTTCCACCTCCCAGTATGGAGAGCAGAAGCCTACAAGAAGCCTAACATCTGTCTGTCTGCCTTCCTCGGCAGCAGTTCCTGATAGGGAGCCATCCTGAGTAATAAAAAAAATAAATAAATAGAAAATAACAACAACAACCATAAAACAACCAAAGAAGCTTTAGGAGTTTGGGGTTAAAAATGAATGGGGCCACTCCTGATTTTAAAAACAATTAAGAATGTTTACCTAGATCTCAGAGTATATAGAAAAAAAGTATTTTCGAATGTTGGATTGAATTCAGCATCTTAAAGATGAGAATTAGGTTGAAGCTGTGGAAGGGAGCCTGGGCCTGTCTAGTGTTTAATCACTGCAGTGCTAGGCTGAGCCTGTGAGTTACAGTGTAGTGCTCTAGCTAGTTCAGTGGTTTCCCTTTTCAACTCTCACAGACAAGCTGGGAGCAGACATGTCTCCCCAGCATGCCCAGCAGCCATGAGTATTGCGGTTTCAATAGAAACATCAAACCGTGGTCAGTGTAAGGCCGCTGCTTCCCTGGAAAGGCCGATGTAGGGATGAAGTCGGCCATTTTTGTATGTTCTCATCAGACTTTGTTTGGCTGGAACTCTGCACTCCTTACTGCTTGCATGCTTACTAATTTGTTATTAAAACCCTTGTATTTTCCTTTGTTCTTCATAACTAACACACTGGCAACTGAATGCATGAGTTTTGTGTAAACTAGAGTACGACCTTAGCAACCAATGGCTATATCCGTGGTTATATCCTAACAACTTAGTTGAGACGATTGTACTTAGAGAAGCAGCATTTTAAGTGGTAAATATAATGTGCTGTTCACTTAATTTACTGTTATGAGCTCTTAGAATATTCCCCCCCCTTATCCACGTTAACTTTTTATTATGGATGAGATTTCATTATTGGCTTTGTAGTTTAAAGGAAAGATTCTGTGTAGTAACAATTTATCATTTCACCTGTGCTGTGGACTTAGGAAACTGAGGTCACAGCATTCCACTTTCAGAATTACGTATCCTCCCTACTGTCCCCTACCCCAAGTAGTTAAGCTGTGCTGTAGACGCCTAGTGAAGGTAGACACGAGGGGGCTTGCTCTGAAACTGCACTTTAGATATTTGAAAAATGATACCAGGCATGGCATGATATTTATTTCTTATATTCTCAATATCTCAGGACCCTGTCTCCTGCCAAGTCTCCTTCTTCATCGACTGGGTCTATTGCCTCCAGCAGAAAATACCCATACCCGATGCCTCCACTGCCTGATGAAGAGAAGACAGCAAACCGACAGAGTGCCAGGGTACACAGCAATTCCCACATGCTTTCTACGTGGTCCATGGTGGCTATCTTTCACCCTACTTTTCATATATTTCCCACTCTCTTTTTTGTTTTTGAGACAGAATTTTATTATTTAGCCTAGACTGGAGCCAAACTCATGAGAATCCTCATCTGGAATCATAGGCATGCACCATTGTGCCTGGTTCTGGGTTCACAATTTAAAAAAAAAAAAATGCTTTGCAAAAAAAAAAGATAAGTATATTTGAAAACATGTGCAAATTAATCTATACTGGTATATTCTGGAGATACTTTATATATACTGTGTGTGTGTGTGTGGGTGTGTGTGTGTGTGTGTGTGTGTGTGTGTGTGTGTGTGTGTGTGTGTGTGTGAAGATATGTGCATGTGAGTGTGGGTCCCATGAAGGCCAGAAGAGGACATCGTTGGATCCCCGGAAGTTAGAGTTACAGGCAGTTGTCAGCTGTCTCACATGGTTCTGGGAAGCAAGCTCCAGCCTCTGCAAGATCAGCCAGCACTCTCAGCCACTGAGTCCTGTTCCCAGAGAGCCAAACTGAAAACAAATATGGAGATCTTCATCTTATGACAAAACATAATTTACCAGAAACTTTGTATAAATATTAAGTCCCTTGTACGGCTTAGTCATAACATCCCCCCAGTGCATTGATCTGTGAACATTGGGGTGGTAGAGTTCAGAGGGTCAGAACAGCCTTCAGAGGAGTCAGTGAAACGCAGAACCGAAAAGATCAGTCACTGATTCCCAGTGCCTCTTATGGCCACTTACATTATGATGCTGCTCTTGCACGTGGGGGGGAGGGGGCGGCTGAAGCTTTTGAAGCTTCCACAGATGCAAATGATAAATTATATTTATCCAGTAAATAATTTTCCAACAGTCAACACAAATCCAAAACCAACCCCAGCCCGGGGACTGAGAAGCAGCTGGGTGACTTCCTTCAGGGTGTTTGTCAGGAAGGGCATGGTGACACGTGCGCAATACCATGGCAGTGGCCCATGGCTTCATGGTCAGAGCAGCGGGCAACTGGACATGGACTGGGTGGCCGTGGATAGAGGAAGCCTACTGGCTATTGAGATGGACCTCGGTCAGAAAAGCTCTTGTCTTCGCAGCATAATCAGTGGCCAAGGTTCTGAATTCTTAGAGTTTTTAGTATCTGAGGGTGCTTTAGGGCCTTGTAGATCCTGAATCAAAATTATGGGGCTCAGGGTAATGTGAATTATTTGTATTTTGGCTTGTTCAACCCAGGGTTGGTTAAACACACACACACACACACACACACACACACACACACACACACACAGAGAAGGGGGGGGGGGGCGGGGGGAGAAAGCACTAAAAGCTGTCATCAGAAAGTCTATACAAATTTGAAGAACGTTTTGTTCACTGTGAATTCCAGAAATGATATAAAATGGCATTGAAGAATACCTCAGATTCCCGGCACTCTGTTTTGGGGCACTGTAAAGGATGTGTTTATAGACACCAGCTGTTTTTGCCCTGCTCTGTGGTAACCCAGGTTGCTGATGGCCATCCCTCTGCACAGCACTGAGCACTAAATCGAGCACTTCACTTCTTCCCCAGCTAAATTGCCTGCGTCCTTGTTTTGATCGGTCAAAGTTGAGTGTGTTCTCTCCACTGTCACCATGACAAGGTGTAGATTATTAGAGATGCTAACACAGGAGAACTCGTGGAAATGACACGTCCCCGGGAGAAATGGGCACCACCTGCTCTTCCCATGGGCTGAGCACTGGTGGTGAGGACTCCACTGCTGGACTGACGGTTGTCTGGTCCCACAAGCAGCAGGTCCCATTGTCAGAAAGCGCCTGTTAAAGGCACACAGGTGCAGGCAGTCATGCCTCTTGCTACAGATGACATCATAGTTCGCTTCTATTTGTTTCCCACAGGGATAATCATGACTGTTAGTTTTTCTTTTTTTTTCTTTACTTTTCTTTTCTTTACTTTTCTAAGCTCTTTGAGGCCAAAGTCTTCTCTCCCACTCCTGACTACCATCTAAGCGTTCTGATTTTCTCTGCCTGGGACACCCTGTAGCACTCTGATTACTCCCTCTCCACTTTGATCCTTAGATTAGAGAGTTTCCCATTGGGTTCCAAAGAACAAAGGTGTCTTTTTAAAAAACATTTAAGACTTTTTAGAACTTTTTCTGTGTATGTGTGGTCTGCCTGCATGTATGTATGTGCATCGGGTATATCTTTGAACCTCCAAAAGCTAGAAGAATGTGTTGGATCCTCTAGAACTGGAGTTATAAACAGTTGTGAACAGTCACATGGCTGCTAGGAATTGAACCTGAGTCCTCAAAAAAAAAAAAAAAAAAAAAAAAGCAGCCATTGTGCTTAACTGCTAGACCGTCCTCTCAGCTCCAGAGTAGATCTTTTTAATGTAAATATTTGTAAACTTGGCCTGAGGTAGGTAGCTGGAGTCATATGGCTGGTAATAATAGCCTGGCTATATTAACTGACATAAAGGCCATTAGCAGAATTGTGAAATTAGGCCCCTTCTCTGGTAAACTGTGATGTCTGAGTGTGCCAATGTTTGCAGTCCATGGAGGTCACTGCTGCTCACTGCACAAAGTGGATCTGGCCAGACTCAGCAAGAAGGACTGATAGCAGAGGCAAAGAGGGAGTGAGGAAGGATGGAGAAGCCTTTGTCGGTCCATGCTGACATGACAGCACTTAGGGAGCAGTTTTTGAGGAGTCAGAGATAGAGTTGGAAAGGGCACGGCCTCCTCATGGTCCCATAGTGACACTTATGGGGGTGCTGTCTGTATGGACGGAATCGTACGTCTTAGCCTTGGCTTCACGTGGAATTGTCTGAAGCGCTTCAAAATAGGTTAAACCTAAATTCCCTACCATTGAGATTTGGTTTAATTGGTGGGTATGCTACCAGAGCAGTGGATTTTGAAACCTTTGCAGATTAGGACTAAGGAGATGGTTCATCTGGTAACATGTTTCACTGTGCAATTGTGAGGGCTTTAGGTCAAAGTCCCAGAACCCATGTAAACGGTCAGGTGTGGTGGTGCATGCCTGTAATCCTGATAGTGAGGAGGCAGAGGCAGGGGCAGAGGCAGAGAGGGAGAGGCAGAGGCAGAGAGACAGAGAGGCAGAGAGGCAGAGGCAGAGGCAGAGAGGCAGAGGCAGAGACAGGAGCAGGAGCAGGAGCAGGAGCAGGAGCAGAGGCAGGAGGATCCCTGAAGCATGCTAGCCAGCTAGTCCTGCCAAAGCTGTGAGCCCCAAGTTCAGAGACTCCATCTTCAAAATTGAAGTAGAGAATCATGGACATTGACCTTTCATCTCCAAATGCGTGTGCACCCCCATATGTGCACACACATGAACATATGTACATGAAACACACACACACAATTTTCTCAGATAGGCTTACACAGCTGTGATTGAAAACCACTATTCTAGCTGGCAGTACACTGTGTATAATAAAACGAAATAAGTAACTTAAAAACAATACTTTAAAAACTTTAAAACTTAAAAAATTTAAGATGTAATATTTATTCAAAATTTTAAGTAATATGAAATGAGCATGAGAGGGGTTTGTGTGTGTGTGTGTGTGTGTGTGTGTGCGTGTGTTTCTTTTATCTAAAGGTGGCAGTTTTTAGAACAGTTGATGCAGGATCTGGAAGATGGCTCAGCGAGCAGGGAATTTGCTGTGGAGGCATGCAGACTGGAGTTTAAATCCCCAAATTCCACACGAAGAGCTAAGCATGCATGCATGTGCCTGTGTGGACAGGAGTTCACTGGCCAGTGAGATGCCCTATCTCAAGGCAGTAAGCTGTGTGCACGGTGCTAAAATAAGTTATCCAAAGGCCTTGTCTGGTGTCCTAATGCACAAAGAAGGAATATTAATAGCAGGTTTAGGAGAGAGCTCAAAGTTTGTGTACTTCTTATATCCATTTATTAGACAAGAGCATGCACCATAGTTACTGACGTACGGTTGGGATCCTTCTTCATAGCTAGAAAGTCTGCTACGGCTTTCACAGTGTATCATTTACTTTGCTCTGTTTGCAGCTCTGGGAGACATCCATTTAAGAGCAACTGTTTACAAGCAACACATCGAAACTGTTTACTTCTACTTTTATAGAGACCCAGACACCCACCATCACTACAAATCTATCTGCTCTTCAGACGACGACTGAAAACTCTCTGAGAGACCAGAGGACAGGAAGCCACGGGTCATACCTGGACAGGAAGCCATGGGTCGTACCTACATGCCATTTTCTTTTTGTCATTGGCTTAAAGTTTTATCAACTGGTGAAAAGCACTACTGGAATGTTAACCACTTATGGTCTGGTATTGGTATGTTAATGATAATCTGCATGACAGGTATATGTAAAGTATCAATGAAATTAACTCACATGACCCAAATTAGCAGGTTTCCTGAGGGACAGAAGTAGATTCAGAACTGGGCATTCTGAAACACATCCTCATTGCAAACAGTAATGCCATATGCATGAAGCTTCTGTTTATTGTTTTCCATATACAAGGAAACAACATCCCATAATAGAAACTAGCATGCTGGGCTATGGCATATAGGATTTTTTTGCAGGACTGAAAAGCTTCGAGAGGCCAATATCCCATATGCTATCTTTAAACATGTATTTTTATTTTTTTTTTTTACTTTTCATATTTATATTAGCATCAAGGACAACTGTACATATGTAAACATTTTTAAGATTTAAAAAGTAACTGTTACACATAAGTGTATTTGCCAAATGCCTAAAAACAGTCAGTCACAATTCTATCATTGTCCTCCATCCTGCGGTCGTCAGAGTATAAGTGGATTTTATTGTAAATATAGTGGTCAATGCTGTAAAAGTATCTCTCCATAACTGGTGTTTGTCAAAAACATGTTATTTCCCTTTAAAGTGTGTACAGTGCAGGGGAGGTTTTATTGAGTGAGAGACCAAAATGCTCAAACTTCTGGCCTCCGCATCTTGCTGAAGGTGAATCTAGATGTGCCGTAGCTGTGCAGCCTCCAAACACCCTGATGCTGACAGGCTCTCTGGGAACCTGCCGTCCTGTGTACCCCACATCTAAGCCCAATGGTGGCTGCCACAGCTGCTGTTCTCGCTCAGTAGCAGAGCGCATCAAAAGAATCTTACCTGGAGGCCATGGAGTCCCCTCCCCTCCAGAAAGTGGTCTGCTGAGTTTGACCAGATGCACCAAAGACATGGACCACAGCGTGGGCAGCTCCCACTTGACCGGCGCCTGAGTGGTCTGAAGTCTGGGTCCCTTGACAAAATCCTTGACAAAATCTGGGAAAGGAATGACCTGTTTGCACAACTTTAACGTATTTTCATCACTGGGATGTAAGTCCCAGCAGGTCATTCTGGCTGATTTCGAGCAAGATGGTGTATGGAAGCCCCGAGAGGCCATACAAGGTTAAATAAAGCCTATGGCTACATAGACGCAATAACTGCAAAGGTAACCGTTAGCCTGCAGAGGAAAGAGCCTGTGTTTTGAGCCCTGTAAATTTTGATTCACTAAAAAAATTAGTGTTCTATGTGAAATCTTATTATTTAAAATGAAAAATTAATAGATTATTAAATGTGATTTTTACCATTCAAAAAGAAAACCACTCTGGTGAGGTTTGAAATTGATGGGCATGCTGTAAAATATATTCTGATTTCTCACTTTTCCCTGATAGTTTATGTGAGAAATTGAGTCATCAGGCAAGAACTCAGAAAGACACTCTGCATTTGACTTCTTCCAGAAGTGTCCAGGGGCACAACTTGTTTTTTATCTCTGTGTGGAATTGTCTTGGGTGTCCAAGCCGAAGGGCCAGGCTAGAAGGCAGTGGTGTACTCAGTTCATGTGGTTTGCTGTGGTCCACTCCTCTGAAACACTTTGAAGGGATTCAAAAGCCAATTTAATCAGACAAAATCTTAACAGCATTTTTCACGACAGGAAAGGATATAGTTTGCTGATGGCTCGATAAAACAGTCTCAGACAAAGGCATGGATGAGTGTTAAAAATGTCTCCGCATAACTTAAGGTAAGGGCAGAAAGGCAGACTGGTGACAGATGGAAAGATGTAGCAAAGTGAAGTGACTTTTGAACAAGGTCACTTTAAACGTGCACTGAATGTTTCCTGGTATTGAGTATATAAAAAGCTAATATAATATAAGGTTTATTTTGACTACAAAAAAAAAAAAGAGTTTATAGCTTTGAATGAAAGGTGCCTCATGTAAATAGGCTTTCTAGTTATAGTTAGTTACATATGCCCTAACTTGAAAATTCACAGATGACGAGCTAGTAAACTGATTATCTGTCTACCTACCAGTCTCTCTTCACCTTCTCAATTATTTTTTACCTGGAGTTGTTATTGAAAATTAAAACCATTATCACGTGCCTTTTTGGGAGAAACGGTTGCTCCGGTTTGTAATCAGCCTCAGAGGGAACTGGATGAAAACGTTTTGCTTAACTTGCAGAGCGATTTAGAAGTATGGTAGTTTCAGTGTTCTAGCCTGGGTGTATGTGTCGAAGCATTCTCAGAGTTGTTTCTGGAGTTGCTGTTCCATCTCACTCTATCTGACTCCACTCTCTGAGGTAGACAGAGCAGGCTCACAGAATCAAGTCCAAGCACAGTGATTTTTTTTTTTTTTTTTAATGTCTATTTTGAAGAGGAACTTTGGAGCTCATGCAGCTAACATTGATACTTCCCAGTCCGCTGTGGGATCAACACTACGCAGAGGAGGGCAGGGATGTGGTCACTCTCTTTCTAGTAATCTTGGCATCAGTGGGCCTGCGGATAGCCCAGGTGTGTGAGACGTTCCATTCAGCAGGTCATTTCCACTCCCACAAAAGGGACGTTTGCGTCTGTGCACTCTGTGACCAGCAGAGGCCGGCAGTAACAGAAAGCCCTTCAGGGATGGACTGGCTAGACTTACCCTTCCCAGTCACTCTCCTTGGATGGGAAGTCCCCCTCAGCAAGATAGAAAATGACCTCCAGTCACGTGCGGTCTGTAGAAAGGGAGAGATCAGAGCTGCTTATGGTGCAGCATGAAGCTTCTCAGTGTTGTGCAGTGGCTGGATTTTAAAGAACAAAAACCAGACACCCCAGCTCCTCACTGAGATGCTCACTGAGGAGTTAGGTCTTTAGAGTTACTCAAGGCAAGCATTGCCTGGGACAGGAAACAGAGGCTTGAGATGCCTTCTTAGTGGGCTTTATTCATCATGTGGTCTCTTTTCCTTCTTGCTTTGCAAGGCTTTTAAAATAGTGTTTGCACAGCTCAATTCAATGTGGACGTATATACGGAAGATTGATGGTGTGTCTGAAATAAACCACCCTGAAGATAAAATCAAATATTTTCTGCCTTCCCAGAGGTGGGGCGGGGGGTTAGGGGGGGACTGCTGTAGGTTCCAGGACAGGTCCACCTGCCTTTCTTCTGTTTGTCACCTTGCATATCTGCCTGACTTCATCCTGTCTATTTGCCCTTCTGTAGCTACTGTACCTGTTGCCCTTTTCCGATTTTGACCTATTTCTTCCTTTACCTTTGAGCCAGGGAAAGTGTGATGTTTCTGCTCGCTTCTTCCACGATTTCAGAGTCAAGTTCGTTCATTCATTCGTTTCTCTCTGTCAGTTTTCTATTCTCATATAGGTTCTTTCGTAACCTTAAACTTACACAGTACTTTAGATAAGCCCTTGCTTTTCAATATATCTAAAGGTAAGATTATTTTTTTTTTATCTTACTTAAATGTAAGGGCAGTTTGCAGTGTATAGGAAAAGGCAGAACCAAGTTCGCAACTGAGAAACACGACAGCTGTCCGCATAGCCACACGGGGCGCCACTGGCTGCTGCTACTGGCTGCTGTGTGTGGTGCAGTCTCTAAAGATCTGAACAGCGGCAAGCTGACTTGAGCTTTGAGACACCTGGACACCTATGAGCAGTGCATTTCCCACTTTTTATGTTCCTAATTGTCTATTTTTAAAAAATTTTTTTTCTTCTATAACTGTTTCCTGCATTCCCCCTGAACTAGACCATCAGGATGAATTTTCATTCTTACTCTTCTAGCTTTGTATGAAAAGCTGACATTCCTGTGGAAGAGGGCTTAGTTTGGGGCTTGAATACGTATTTTCCTCCTGTGGGATAGTTAAGCCTACTCTGATTTCAGAGACAGAGTCTTTTCTCTGGACACCAGACAGCTAGGGACCCGGATAAACAGCTTCTCCTTTAGTGTACTGTAAGGAATTCAGGTGACATTTATGAACATTGGCTGAGGAGGCAGCAGCCCATCTGGCTGTGTGTGAGCAGCATGCTGTTACAGTGATCCTGGCTGTTCCCTGTGGGGCAGGCACTTTGAGCTCTAAGAATTTTCCTATCACACCTACAGGTACAAGCAAAGTTGTCCCAGACTTGGGAAGCAGGAGGCAGTATTTCCCATTGTAGTCATGGTTTTGCCAGTCCTCAACATGGAACACCTAAAGTCGGTAAGCAGAAAATCAAAACTTCGAAGACCATTGTCAGTTGTAGTTCTGCCCTTCATGCCCTCGGCCTTAGAGAGCAGTATCATTACTATTGGATTTGATGGCTGCATTTAGAACCCTCCTACTTCCAATGCAGCTCCCTGGTCAGTGTCTGCAGTGCTTTTCCTCTTGATCAGAAACATCCCCTGTCATACAGGCCAAGTCTTCTTTGGTTAAAATGAAAATTGGGAGAATCATAGGAATAGACATTCTGTCTTTACTGTGCACCTTGCAAAGCCATGATGGGTCTCAGGGTATAAATACCTCAGGAAGGGAATAAAGCAGCTGAGAGTTTTAAGGGAACCTGGTCATTTAGTCCCAGCATAGGAGCACAGTGGGCATCCACATGAAGCATAAGGAAGAGGTCAAGATAGTCACTGGACATGCTGGAGGGGAGTACTGGCGCCAAGGCAGACCTACATGCTTTGCCGTTCTCTGGAGGGTTATCTTTTGAAGTAGTTTACTGTCCGATGGTGTGTCCCTAGCATTGTTCATAGACCTAACCGCACTGGGAGGGGCTTCAAAAGTGGCTGGCACATGGAATAAAATTCAAGCAAAATGTACTTTATTCTGTTTCATTTTACAAAAAGGGCATACAGTGAGGCGTGGCAACCTTGTTAGTATGCACAAGCGCATCCGTTTCTGTGTTTATGAACAAAGGCTGGTCTCCCCTAAATGTACGATGCGTGCGTATGCACTCTGCATTCAACTTATGACATTTCGGGACTTGATTTGCTTTGATGGTTGAGTTTTAAAATAACGCAAAAACCCCAAATCTTTAAATATAGCGGTGCTAAGTTTTAACAGATGACACAGAACAGAAAGTGCTGAAAGAATTCAGACACTTTGGAGGGACACAACGGTTCCTGTTAAATTACACATGTGTATCACTGCCTGATTTGAAACCCCACTTTTCCTTTCTAATCCAGCACAATATCAAACTGTGATTCTATAACTCTATAACTGGTCTTTTTAATGGCTACAAACAACCTGAGACCTTTTTTTTTTTTTTTTTTTTTTTTTTAAATGGGAAAAAAATCTTTTTAACACTAACTGCAAAGTGCTTAGCAACTGGTTCCCTCTGGATAACAGAGCATCCTTCTTCTCCGTTTAACTTGTTGGAAGTCTTGCCCCTCCAAACTATCATTTCCAAAAGACGGTTTCCAAAAGCTGCTTATTTCACCTAACCGAAGCAGTTTCTATGTTAGTCGGCATTAGGTCTCTGCCAGTGTTTCCCACATCCACAGCCTCCGAGGGGTGATGCCCATCTGCAGATGACAGAAGCCACCCCACGGGGACGAGTTAACGGCATCAGTGTGGTTCATTTTGGGTAACCAGGTACTCATGTGTATATACTTAGATTTGCATCATTCAAACCTCCCTTCCGCTATTCCGCACGCACACCAGGTTCTTAGGCTATTTTAAAACGCACTGGGTTTTGGCAAACACCAACAGAAATGTAACTGGTGATTGCTTTCTTGAGCAAGTGTGATTTGTTTTATGGCTGTTCAAGTTATAAAGTTGTTCTCATATTGTAGGTAAATAAAATCTTGTTGTTTTTAAAGGTCACTGTAACTCGGGATTTAAATTTCTGGCACAATTTTATTAGTGTTCACTTCTGAAGCTAATAAGATCACAGTTTTCTATGTTACTCTCATTGTAACATCGGTAAAGTGACTTTCAATAAAAGATTTATGTTATTTTGATGCATAGCTCTTTTTCATTTTTTTCCCCCTACCTTGTCAGTGTCTCTGAGAACCTGCCAGAAGATTCTGTTCTCATGGTCCCTAAGAGACAAAGGGAAAACTGGCGTTCCATTTGGTGGGCTGGCTGTCCTGTGAGGACTTGTCTCTTGAATTCTTTCCTGCCCTGATGAAGTTTAACCTTTTTGCCCCACAGCCCAGAGTTGCACCTGTGCTGCTTCCTAAAGCCCGAGTCTTCAATGGGCTCAGTTTGGGTTCATGGTCTGAAACTGGTTACGGCTGGTCTCCCTTATCTTGTTCCAAGCAGCCATTTGAGTGCCAGCCATTACTGTGGCATTTGCATTTCCTTGTCCTTCAGTTTGCAGAGGTGAAGAGTCATGAAATCACAGAGGAAAGCTCATATTTATTAGAATATTAAAAATTGGTGATTGCATATAGCTTCACTTCTTCTGTCTAAAGTATTTTAGTCATATAATTATTTATATGAACCCTGAAACAGTGATGGACCAGATGAGCAAAGCAAAGTAGTCTGGGGGAAAAAGTCTTATCTGACATGTCACCTCAGGACTGATGTTTTACCATGTGAATATCATGTGTGGTGCAAATCTGCGCCAGCTGTTGCTAGGAAGCTCCAAGCCTAAGGCTGCAATGTGCTGAAAGTTGTTTTTACAAGCCATGTAATGCCCTGATGTGATACGACTAAAGCCCACATCTCCAAAATAAAATAGTCCTGAAATGAGGGGTGTGAGTTCACAGGCTTACCATGCTCCAATTAAGCACTTTACTAAAAATAAGTCAGACCAAGTGTGATGGCTCACACCTGTAGTCCCAGCACTCGAGTGGCTAAACCAGGAGGTCAGCCTGGGCGACACAAGCAAGTCCCAGGCAGTGAGAGTAAGAGGCAAGGAGAAAGAAGAAGGATGCAATGGCCTGCAAAAGCGGACATCAGAAATACACACTACAGGACAAAGTCAGTTATAATGAAGCCTGATGACAAGGAAGAGGGAAGGGTCCAAAGCAGTCACCCCAGGGGAGGGAACTTTCTAACTACACAGGCAAACTGAAGGGTAAATTCCATGCTTTCAGGAGGAAGTGAAAACAAATAGAGAACACATGGGGACTTGCCTTGAACTACTGATTAAAGCCTGACTACCAAAACCAACCTATCATACTTGAGGATGTACCCAAAAGCAAATCCAGAACCAACATCTAAGTAGCACATCTTGGGGTTTATTCAAATGACAGAGCAGCTTAACTCTATGTTAGGACTTTGTGGGGCAATCCCGGCATCCTTGGTCTTCTTCTGAGCAGCCTAGGCTAGGGCTAAAGCAAAGCTCTGTGGCAGTACAGATAAAACATCTGTAATGAAACCCAGACTTGCCATGTACGACACAGCAGGCAGCATCACATATTGACATGTACCCTGGGCATTAAGTACTGACCAAGCACATGTAAATTAGGGGTGAATAAACACTCATGAAATGACTGAGTATATATTATATATATATTAACACTGTCTTAACATATATTTGTGCAATGAAGCTGAAGATGCTTATGAAATGTTTATTTCACCAGCTGACAGGGAATCATTCACTTGAGTGGTCAGGTTCACATTGTATCAGAAACAAGACAGATACCTTGCTAGTGAGAGAAGACTGTTACCATTTTTACTACCAAACTGTAAGAAGCAGAAACACTGGGATGCTTTTATATATATATATATCAGCATACATTTGCACACTCAGAACTACTTTGAGGAGTAAGCATTCTCTTCTTTTCAACAGTGGGGACACAGACTGTCTTGTTCTAACATAAGCCACATACATAGTAAGGCACTGCCAGCAAGCCAATGATTCAAACACTTGAAAAAATCTATTTTGTGTGTGTGTGTGTGTGTGTAAAACCAAATAAGCTATTAGAGAATACTTGGAAATTTGGTGGGAACGAAGGCCCTACACGCCGTGGTTAAAGCCAGGTCAATAACTGACACATTAATTTCCGTCCTTTTCTTGCGCATGTTTAAATGCATGAACAAATGACATTCAAAAATGGTTGTCAACAATGTTTTAAAATTTAACCTGCCTGGGTTTTACTTACTTTTCAATTACATGTGCACATGTAATGTTCATGTTGGGGTATATGCATGTGAATGTAGGTGCCCATGGGGCTACAGGCAGTAGTAAGCCACCCAACATGGGTGCTGGGAACTTTAGTCCACTGCAGGAGCGGTACACGCTCTTAACTGCTGAGCTGTCTCTCTACCCTGACATCTGGTTTTGAAATGGAAGCATACACATAATTAAAAAAAAAAGTTGGGAGATACAGAAATATATAAAGGAAATTAAAGTCATCTAGAATCTCATTAGTCAAGAATAAAGAGTTAGTATATATATTATTTCCCTTTAGTCTTGTTCTGACAAGTTTAAGCTTGTAAGTATAATTAACAAAAGCTTGAGTGGATGACAAAGAAGGCCTTGGTGACAGTATTTGTCACTCAAATTATCTGTAAGTTTTTAAAGAGGCAGATGCTATCTATGTATCTCTGTCCACTCACAAGGCTTTCAGCTGGTTAAGTCCTAAAGCGTATACTTTCTAGCACGTGGACTGCCATGGTCACTGGTTTGTTTTGCCCTGCTGTGGATCTACTTATATAAGACTTGCCCACACAAAACTTTTAACCACAGTTCTCAGGGGGGAAAAGAAAAGAATAACAGCCAAGTCTGATGAAAAGATTTCAGGTGTCATGAGAAAACCCATAATATGCATTACATGTTTTGCATACCTTATATAAAATGGGGTGAGCAGAAAAATAAGGCATAATTGATAATGGCTCAGGGGGTTCTGACTGGTATAACCCACTTGTTCTTAATATTTATCAAACTTCCAAAGAACTTATTATCAAAACTAAAGATGAAGCTTCGGTTCTATATAAAGTTATGATCCTGTTCAATCGTTGTCGTGGAGTGTCCGTGCACACGGCACTGAAGGCAGGGAGGAAGCGAGGGCGGGCTCCAGTTGGAATGCTGAGGACATTCAGGCAGCTGGGAGGAAACGAGGGCGGGCTCCAGTTGGAATGCTGAGGACATTCAGGCAGCTGCCTCCTGACTTAGACGGTCATGACACACTGAATAAACTGAAAGGAAGACCAGCGTTAAAGACAGGCCACCAAGTACCGTGGGTGCCACTGCCCCTCTGCGGGCAGCTGCCACGTCTTACTTTTAGGGGGACTTTCTTTTGTAAAGGCTGATGAGCTTCTCACTTTATAGGAAGGACGGATCCCTTCAAGAGCTAAAGAACCGAAATCCTAAATAATGTTTAAGAGTCTAGAAACAGTCATGGTCAAAAGGACTTGCCCACTTTGCACTGTCATAGCACGTCAGCAGTTTCAGACTGCGATTTCACCCCCACTACTCTGAACACAATCGCCCTTCAACATTTGCCTCATCCGAGTGAAGGCCATGCACGCCCAGAAAGAGAAAAGCTGACCTTGCTCCAGCAACTCAGAAACTCACATTTAGCAACATAGGGATTTGCTGTGCAGTGCTGCCACCCCAACTAGACCCAGCAGAGCAGCGGCTCTCAACCTTCCCAGTGCTGCAGACCTTTAGTACAGCTGCTCACGTTGTGGTGACCCACGATTATACAGTTGTTTTTGTAGCTACTTCATAACTTCATAACTGCAATTTTTTGCTACTGTTATGAATTGTACTGTAAATGTCTGATATGCACTAAAGGGTTATGATCCAGAGGCTGAGAACCATGCCCTCCCACCCCCCCACCCCCCCACCCCCCCCCCCCCACCCCCTCACCCCGAGCTTACTCTCTAACACTGAGAAGGAGCTAATGCAATGCTAATTCCTGCATCAGTTCTGCTAAGCCAACTTGATGGGTCATATTTGAGAGAAAAAGAAACCAAAGATTAGGGTATGTAGAAACCACATTAGTGGTTCCCTCTGATGCCAAAATCTAAGCTTTTCCCATTCCTGAGGTTACCTCCATAAATAGCATGTTTTAAATCATGGTTTAATCTGGCGTCAGCTGTATGTTCTTAGGGAACGGTGTAGGTGTGCGAAGCACAGCTGTAAGCTACCTCTCATGATGTCTGTTTTATACAGGGTGAGAACACATGAAACGTCTGCATTGGCAGGACATCTCCAGACACAGCTGGCTGAAACCTGACCACAGCTCTGAAAAAATATCTTACTGTTACTTTGTAGATATGTGTATGTGGTGTGAGGTGTGTGTCGGGACGTGTGTATATCGTACATGCTGTGTGTCAGGATGTGTGTCCGGGCTAAGGACAACCTCAAGTTTCATGCCTCAAGCGAGAGCCACCTTTTGAGAGTCTTTCTCCCTGGCCTAGAACTCACTAAGCAGGAGAGGCTGGATGCTCAGCAAGCCCAGAGATAACCCGTCTCTACTTCACAGAAGTGGTTACAACAGAATGCCCAGCTTGTTGCCCATGTGTTCTGAGGACTGAGCCGAGTTCCTCATGGTTGTCTGCAACCAGGTTATCGTCCCAGCCTGCAAGAGGCATCCTTATTATGATAATCACTTTACTCAGTCTCAGAGCAACCAAGGAAATCTGCTTCTATGACCCAGCCAATAAGTGCAACAGGACAGGGCTGAATTTGATGCAATCCTCCAGCCTCCGCTTCAGAAGTGCTAGAATTACAGGCATAAACCACCACGGTTTTTATTTGCTTGCTTTTGTTTTGTTTTTGTTTGTTTGTTTGTTTGTTTGATGGCTTTCGGCAGAGTCTCACAAGCACAGCTCTGGCTGGCCTTGAATTCCTGGCAATGCACTTGCATCAGCCTCCCAAGTGCCACGAGCCGCCACGTCCACATTCTTAATAGCTAACTTCAACAGGGAACCCTATTTTCATACACTACAACTTTTACTTAGCTTTTATCTACTGACACTTACATCATCATAGGAGAAATTCACAACTCCTTGTTGACCAGAATCCCGCCTTCGGAAGCTATCTGCAAAACAACATAGTAAAATGTAGCTTTTCTTCAAGTGGCTTTTCTAAAATCACAACAGCTCACTATTGGGCATTGGGATCAAAGGTGAATAACATTTAAATTCTACAGCCAGTCAACATAAGGCCAAAGAAAAATAGGAATACTAAGAGACTTGAGATAAAAAGGTGACATCATAGACAAAAGGTAGCCAATGGTAGTTTTCAGTGTGGATCTGATAAAAAACGACTGGTCTCAGTTCGTTAAAGCAGTTTAGCTTTATAGGCCCTTAACTGCGGAGAGAGCAGAGGGTTCTCATCACCATAGTAACATACACGCTGCTCACACGGAAGCACATGGATACAGTCCCTAATATGAGAAATGGACTGTGATGAAATAACTCACTAATTTCAGCCTTGCTGCCCCCAAATTTACTTTAATTGTGATCTTTTCAAACATCCACAGTTGAAGGGAATTACTCACACCTGTACTCGTGATCAACCGATATTGCACAAATTAGGGCTGTGGGTGTAGCACGGTGGCCCAGTGTTTACCTAGCAAGTGTAAGCTCTCCGTGACACTAACACCACAAACAAATGTTCTTACAAAATAGATGGTTAAGTCTGTGGCATTTTAATAAAATGTACTATGACAACTCATTCACCTAAAAAATTCTGAATAACATATTATGCCCCATTTGCTAACTAGCTGTGTTAAGGATCTGCTAAAGCACCCCCTAAAACTATAAAAAATTTGGGCAGAACAGAAGTTAGGAGGCATGGAGAAATGACAAACGTCATTAAAAGAAAAGGGTCTTCTCTGCTCCTGGTCATGAGGACCAGCTTTATGGAACACACCTGTGAGAGCCCTCAGTTTGACGCAGCAGGCGATGTAGTCGTCAAAGGTGATCTTCCCACTAGTGCTGTATCGCTTTGCAACTGAATTCACAGTTTGTGGGCTCAACCTGAAGCCTAGAAGGCAGAAAAATCACCCAGCAAGAAAAGGTTGAAGGCTTGTCAAACAAACAGACAAACAAGCAAACAAGCAAACAAGCAAACAAAAAATCCCCCAAGGCCCAAACCAACAACAAAGACATTAAAAATAAACACAATTGAAACTGGAAGAAAAAGAAGGAAGGAAGGAAGGAAGAAAGGAAGGAAAGGAAGAAAGGAAGGAAAGAAGGAAGGAAGGAAAGAAGGAAGGAAGAAGGAAGGAAGGAAAGAAGGAAGGAAGGAAAGAAGGAAGGAAGAAGGAAGGAAGGAAAGAAGGAAGGAAGGAAAGAAGGAAGGAAGAAGGAAGGAAGGAAAGAAGGAAGGAAAGAAGGAAGGAAGGAAGGAAGGAAGGAAAGAAGGAAGGAAGAAGGAAGGAAGGAAGAAGGAAGGAAGGAAGGAAGAAGTTGTCCTCATGTAGCACATACTTTTAGGGAAACACAAAACACATTTAGCAGCCAATGGAGAGCGCTAGTTGGTGACACACACCCATTGTCGTCAGGGCCTTCTGCAGTTCCTGGGGGTCCACTGTTCCACTCCTGTCACTGTCGAAGCTGATGAAGTGTTGTCTCCAGCCGTTCAGCACAGCCCAGAGCTCTTTAAATTCATTGAACCCCATTGTGCCAGACATATCTCTCTGGACTATGATCAAGGACTAGAACAGTCTCATTTCACATCTTTAATGATTACACGAGAGAGAACAAAGAGAAGTAAGGGAGAATTCAGTGTTCTTTCTGCTAAGATGGCAAAAAGACACCCCAAATTTTAAAAAGCTAGTCTGTATTCTTGTTGATATATTTTAAAAAGTAATGATAAATAATATAGTAAATGACCAATGGTTTTAAAGCTCTGAACAGTCATTTTTGACAATATTTTTCTTTTTCTTTTTTTATATATACATTTATATTATTATACATAAATACAATAACCTACCTACAGCAAGAAGAACCATGAAACTATCAGGAATTATATGAATGGATAGCCATTTTTACTGTGAGAAACAGACAGGCCACATGGTCTGAATATGAGAAGGCAATATGGCATTGTAAGTCATAAGTAGAGAGCAGTTTTCTTAGTGGAATTGGGCTTCATTTCCTATGTGCTCTGATACTCCCTTGCTAAGCCCTCAGACCCAAGGATTTCACCTGAAGAAAGTGAGCTGAGGTGAGAAGTACCCTGGGTGACTAACTCTAACACACACACACACTCTCTCTCTCTCTCTCTCTCTCTCTCTCTCTCTCTCTCTCTCTCTCTCTCTCTCTCTCTCTCTCTCTCTCCCACCCATCTCTCTTGAAAGGATCTCTGTAGCTCTGGCTAACCAACTTGCAATATATAGCACATGCTGCCCTCAAACTTCACAGTGATCCTCCTGCCTGTCTCTGCATCCTGAGTTCTGGGATTATAGGCATGAGCCACCACACCTCTGGCTCCTTGTGTAGTCTTGAGCAACCAACCTTCTGTCTACTAAACTTCCTGTCGGTGTGTCACACCGACTTACATCCTAATAGCTAGTTATTTCTCAAAGCTTTTTGGTGATTACTTCTATTTTTGTGTTTACTTGTAATTAACCTTGAGATGAGCTGTCTTGATACGTCTTTGCCACGGAAAAACACTCTAGACAACCATTAAGATAAAGGATACATCCAACATTGAAACCATAAGGCGACAAGTCTCCAGATTAAAAGCTGTTAAACCAAAGAAAGGACATTAATAAATATAATTTCAACATTTCACATTACATTGGAATCAAAGTAATTGTGAATTTTATTATTAATTCACTCTTCAAAACATGCTACTCATTTTGTATGGGACAGAGTTCACCACATGTGGCTTACACTAGTTTTGTGGAACTGGGTGGCAAACATGGCCTAGTTGCAAAAATTGCACTGTTCATGGATCTGCCCATGTTATAGGTACCAGTGGGAATCCCAACCTCCCCTCCCCCAACATTCAATCACCTTCTAAATAGGGTTAAGATCAACTGACAGCCCCACTGTTGCTCTTGGCTTAGTCATTTCTTTAAGCTGTAGGACTCCGTGGGCTCCTTAACAGACATCCCTAGTTCTGTTCTACTTAGCCACTCTCTAGTTCCTATGATCTGGAACTGTCTAAAGAATCTGTAACAATACTGAGGTCCTGCAGTCTGGTAATCTTGGCTGAGCAGAACACTGTGTAGACAGAATGCTATAGCTCACAGGCTGGAAATAGCTTGGACTACTTGGGGCTTTTAATAGCCAATAACCCTGACCATTAGCCAGATAGCCAGAACCACTGGATCTGACCCAATGTCTTCGTTCCTAGTAGAAATACTCCATAGAACGTATCACTGTGCTTTACAGACCTCTAGCATCTATCTCCCTGTCCTACAGCTGCTAATGTTGTAACGGCTGGAAGCTACGGCCTCCACTTTGCTGTAGTGTACTTGCTCTTCCCATCAGTGGAAATGGCAC
>NW_026131737.1:0-92476 GCF_903995435.1 Acomys russatus | reverse complement strand
ACCCTGTTTTTATGCAACAAAGAAGCCTTTGTTAGATGCAAGCACTATGCTGTTTGGATTCTCCAACCAGGATAACTTGAGGCAGATGAACCTCTTTATATAGCAGTCAATATCAGGTATTCTAATATCGCACAAACATGGATCAAGACTCGGGGGATCAAATTTATCATCAAAGAGAAAAGGGAAAGTAATAAAATGAACCATGGAATGTAGATAGTAACCTGCAGGTGGCTAAGATGTCTAAAACTGATGTGCTAAAGCCATGAGGGTTGTGACTAGCTACCTTTTCCCACAGTTCACCATGAGAGGACGAGGAAGTATGAAAACAAGATGGACAGTACATCTGCTGGCTGGACTTATCAATAGATAGCATCAAATTTTATGGGATTTTAAAACATAAGGCCAGAAAAATGTATAAAATATATGGCAAAGCTGACATTCTTGCTGCGGGGCGTCGATAAAATAAAAACAACACTAAAGTTGCTTGTACTCCCCTCCCTATCTCCCTTTGCCTCTTTCTCAACCCCACACCCCAATCTTTCTTTTATATTCTCAAGGATCCATCTCATGGCCTGCATATGCTAGCAACCTATCACTGAGCTACAGTGCCATCCCAACAGAAGACTGTACATAGAAATGCAGGTCTTTGGAAGCAGATGATCAGAAGCCTAAAGTAATGGACTCCACATCTTGAGCCGTAGCCCCAGGCCTCTTGTCTCTGGGTAGCGAAGTGACCTCCACTGAGGACGGTAAGAATGAAGACAGATTACGTTTGAGGCTGACTATTCATTTTTCCCCCCCATACTTGTTTTTAAATAAGAAGGCTTTTGTTTTGGTTTTGGCTCCTGGGGACTTTGTGTGTGGCTTTCTTCTTTCATTTATAATATTTTCAAATGATAGTTTCCTTTTTTCCTTTGCCCTCCAAGATGAATAGACAGAATTCAACTGACATTGACTTTTACTAAGACAAATTCTAGATTTATTGACCAGAGAAATAAATATTAATAGAGGTTAAATTGGGGTCAATTTTTACTCCAAGAGATGATAAATCTTGATATATTGCTCACGGTTGGCTGGTCAATACGTTTCTCATGCCATCCAGGTAACCACTGAGAAAACAAACAGCTTCCCAGATAGACTCCGAGAAACAATGTCTCCCCAACCCCTGCCCCCTGAGCCTTAGCACTCCACCTGTGAGAGACAGCCTAGGATGCAAGTCTCCTTTCTGTCACAAGCTAGAAGCAGAATCCAAATCAAGTCATGTGTCTCAAAACCTCCCCACCTTTCTCTCCCTCCCCCCCTCCCTCCCCCCCTCTCTTTCTCTCTGTCTGTCTGTCTCTCTCTCTCTCTCTCTCTCTCTCTCTCTCTCTCACTCTCACACACACACACATACACACACACACACAGATACACATCATTCTTTTCAGATCACACACCACAGTAAAATAAAGGTCTAGAAGGCGTGTAGAGAACCCCAGCACTTGACTTAGGGAGTTTCAAATGCCTCCTCCATGACTCTGACAGTCGCTCCCTGTTTCGGCCTCGCTCTTAAAAACAATGCTGACCAATCACTCCTTTGGACATATTTGGACTTCTAGAATTTCCTCACACTTACACAGGCACCAATTTTACAAGCGTCTTTATGCATGAACTCATTTATTATGGAAAATTGCCCCCATAAAGTAGACGTATTGTTCTACAGTATAGCCATGAGATAAGGAAACCGAGCTACAAATAAGTTAAGAAATATGTCAAAGATCACATAGCAGAGGTCAGAGTCCTGAGTGAGGCTGCACGTCTGCATTGTCTGCAACCTCTCCCCACACTCCATCACACAGGCCTGGCACTGAGGCCACAGCTGTGACTAAGGCATCCGGGAACATGGCCTTGTCCTTGCACATGTGCTTTTATGTGCTCAGAGGAAGGATGAATGGTGTGTGTGCAACCCTCATTTAATGCTACTCACGGCTGACTGATGTGGATTCAGGGGCTTTTCTCTGCCTCTTGATCTCTTGAGCTTTTTCTACACTTCCCACCAGTGTATGTGTGTGTGTGTGTGTGTGTGTAAGATTATGTGGGTTGTCCTGGACCTGCAAATACTCAAAAATGAGTAAGAGGGGCAGTGTGTTACGGTCCACTACAATTGAATTTTTTAAGATTTTTATTATTTTAAGGATATATTTTCTTTCTGTCAGTGCCCACCAAGGTTATTAGATTACCTGGAACTGGGGTTATAGGGCATTGGTGAGCTACCTGATATGGGTGCTGGGAACCAAACTTGGGTCCCCTGGAAGAGGAGCAAGGACTCTAAGCCACTGAGTAGATGAATCTCTTTAACATCAAGATTGTGTGTGTGTGTGTGTGTGTGTGTGTGTGTGTGTGTGTGTGTGTGTGTGTGTGTACAGGCTTGTATGTGTGTGGGGTGCCTTCAGAGGACAGAAAGAGATGGTAAGTCCCATGGAGTGGAGTTAAAAGCAGCTGTGGGCTGCACTACGTGGGTGCTGGGAACTGCATCCTGGCCCTCTCTACACCGTCTCTCCAGCCCCTGAATTTCCATTTAAATTGTTCATTGACAGAGAGAGACAAGCTGGAGATGGTCAAGAAATCCCAAGAAACAGTTTTCCATTTAGAAGGGGCAGAAAAGCCAGAGCAGGAAGAGTTCAGGGTTGCCAAGGGGTTACCTCTGAACAACTTAGGAGTGGTTGCAGCTGTTGGTAACAGAAAACCTGGCCCAGCATTGCAGGAGGCAGAGGCTCGTTGGTTTAATTATGCATCAGAATATTTATTGGTTCAGTTTTCCGTAATGAGAGGCCAGGGAGCCGGAGAGATAGCTCAGTGGTTAAGAATATACTACTCGCTCTTTCTCTTCCGGTCCCAGGCGCTGTGGGAGCCGCGGGTTACCGTGCAGACACGGCCAAGTCCAAGAACCACACCACACAAAACCAGTCCTGCAAATGGCACAGAACTGGCATCAAGAAACCCCGGTCACAAAGATACGAATCTCTTAAGGGGGTTGACCCCAAGTTCCTCAGGAACATGCGCTTTACTAAGAAGCACAAGAAAGGCCTGAAGAAGACGCAGGCAAACAACGCAAAGGCAATGAGTGCCCGTGCAGAGGCCATTTAAGGCCCTTGTGAAGCCTAAGGCCGTTAAGCCCAAGATGCCAAAGGGCCCCAGCCGCAAACTCAGCCGGCTTGCTTTCATCGCTCATCCCAAGCTTGGGAAGAAGACTCGAAGCTACATGAGCAAGGGTCGTAGGCTCTACCAACCACAGCCCAAGGTTCAAACCAAGGCGAAAGCCGCAGCTAAGGCCCAGGCTGCACCCCAGCTCAGGCTCCCAAAGCTGCCCAGGCCCCTGTGAAGGCCCCATAGAAAAGGCTTCTGCCTATGTGAAGACAGATGGGCTGGTGTGACACACCCACCTACACACTATTTACAGATGACCAGTGTCCTATGCTGTTTTTACAAATAAACCTGAGGCAAGCTCAAAAAAAAAAAAAAAAAAAAAGACATGTATAATATATATGTTCATACGTGCATAACTATATACTTATCCAAACATATCATCTCATTTTACTCAAGAGATAGCCAACTATGTGCATATTAAATAAACATCTAACTTTTCAATCAGCCTAGGCATAAAATAATCTCAGGGCTATTAATTTCATTCCCAATACTTAGAATTTGTGATCCAGTTGAGAGAAATTAATTTAACCTATGAAATTTACTTTATAATGAATTTTCCCATGAAGAGTATCATAAAATCTATTCCCACCTTGCCTTCACAATACTGGTGACTGCATCCCAAGGCAGCTCTCTCACGCAAGGGGTCTGATGCTGACCAGAACTTCCATTACATTAACATTATTCTGTCCATGAAGAATACGGCGATGCAAGGCAGTGTTTTCCTTTTCCATCTCTAGAAATCTGAGCCTCTGAAGACAGGTGTAGCTAAACTCAAGATCTCGGTGTGAGTGCTTCTCACTAGGCAGGCCCGGCGAGTGTGAGTGGAGCCACGCCCATGCCTTGGCCATTGGTGCCCTTGCTGTGTTACAAGGCATCCAGCTATGTTTTGAACAGGCTTAGTGGCACCCTGTAGTGATAATTTTGGTTAAAAAAAAAAAAGAAGAAGTGTTATGTGGATTGTGAGTGTGGTTTCATTTTAATACCAGGTGCAGGATATGTGGCTACTTCAGAGTGACCACAGCAGTGACTATGATTGGTCTGGTGCTCCTGCAGGGGTGGGATTTTGCCAGCTGCAGATAGTTTACATGCAAGGATTCTGGTGCCTCTTCAGAGGGTATAAGAGTGCCAGAGCTCGAAGAGAGGCAGTGGCTGCTGCTGCCCCTGCTGCTGTGGCTGGCTGGAGACATCCTAACTGACTGACTACAAAGATAAACCCTGCCCCAAGGGGCTGGGTTCCCCTAATCAGCAGGAAGTAGTTTAACGATACTGACACCCCCTTTCCCCTCTTACCTTCTTTCTCTCCTACCTGGTGTTGGGGTTTGGAAGGGACAGAGGTGGTGAAGGAGGTAGGAACAAGAACCTAAGAAAGTAGCCAAAAGCCGGGCTACAGCGGCCTGCCTGTTCACTCAGTGATGGGATCTCATCACTTTCCTGGGGACTGCAAAGTTGAAAGAAGAAATTCTGTGTTGTTTTACAGTGGTAACAATGTAACCTTACTTCTTATAGCCAGCCAGGCTGTCTGAGACAAGGGAAGACTCACAGGTTGTCCAGGGCAGTTTCAGTACATGTGTTCTATTAGTTTTTTAAAATAAATAATTTATTAAAAGTGTGCCTGTGGGGCTGGAGAGATGGTGAAGTGTTTAAGAGCACTGGCTGGTCATCCAGAGGTCCTAAGTTCAATTCCCAGCAATGACAGGGTGGCTCACAACCATCTATAATGGGATCTGATGCCCCCTTCTGTCTGATGCCCTCTTCTGTCATGCAAGCATACATGCAAATATACATAATAATAATTTTTTTTTAAAAAGCGTACCTGTGAACTTTCAGTTTACTGAGATATTACTTGACAGCTACTTTTAAGCATCAGTCGGATGCTTAGACCTATGTTGTTTGGTGTGGGGGGCGGGGAGGACAGGAGGATATTACACCCAAGGAAATGAATGGCTCTTAAGTAGCTAGAACCGTTGGAGGACAAGTAAGTCACCTGGGACCCAGACCCCAAGTATGATAGGAGTTTAAGACAAAGAAAATTTCACTGTGGTAAAGGAACAAGGGAAGGGTGAACTCAACCCAAGTCTGAAGTCTGCGAACTGGGACAAAAGACACAAGCAAACCCATAAATGTGGCTGCTTCTAGAGACCGAAATGTCCTGCCCCAAGAAAGCTTTGATAAGCAGCCCACGGCTATACCTCCTACCCAAGGCCACTGAGGAGCCAATGATTCTCCCACCGATGCTGCTCCAGCCTTCCTCAGGACAAAGCTGCTGCCAAGAGGCCATGGAGACCAGCTGAAAACGAGCCAGAGCCTCAGTGTGGCAACAGAACACAGAAGAGAGGGCTTGTTTTCCTGAGGAACCTGTGATGCCACAGAAGAGAAACACTTTTGCAAGTGGATTTAAAGTTATTTTAAATACATTGGTTTCCTTTGTATGTATATGTATGAGGGTGGGGGAGGGTGTGAGTACCATCGCACACTGGAAGAGGGCCAAAGGACAGCTTGCAGGACTCAGTTCTCTCTTTGCCAAGGATGGAACTCAGGTGTTCAGGCTTGGCAGCAAGCACTGTAACTCTCTCAGCCATCTCACCTGTCAATTCTGCCGTTATACTGTCCCTACAGCTCTATTGATACAATTTTCCTGTTGGTTGTTTTACTGTGTTTCATCTCTTACTTTGATTGTTAACATTAAGCAAACGAGAAGGATACAAAATAAAATGCATTGTAAGACCTTAACACATCACAGCCGACCACTCTGCCTGAGTCTTACGCACTTTCCCTGTACATACTGTCAATGATATTGTAATGACGACATCTAGTTTACAGAGGAAGAAACCAGAGCTCAAAGACAATTACCGTGCCCCACTCCCCCACCCCCAATAGCAGGCAGGGTTCAACACAGGACTTACAGCAAGCAGATCGCCAATGCTTCGGGCTGGGCTTGCCCCACGGTGCTTTCTCTCTTGTCTGTAATTGGGAGTTAACGTCTATACCTGAGCCAAGAAAGTTTCCAAGAAATTCCCTGTCTTCAGCTACCAAATCAAGGAAGCAATCCATTCATTCTTCAGGGATATTTTCAGTTTTGTAGTCCAGATTCAGTATCTCCAGCTCTTCCCTTTCATCCGTTCCTGACCATGGTGTCTCTTGCCTCTAATCTCCAGGGTGGACTAAGCATTTAAACCATACAACTTCCCAGGAGCCTTCTCAGCCTGAACCCCAAGTTTCACTGGGCTGCGGTTTCCCAAATACCAGTTTGTTCCCACAAAGCCCATCAGCCCCCAGACGCTTATGAGTTCAGATCTACACCTAGTGTGAGGACAAAGGACACTGATGGACACTCAAATATCTTTGCACTGAACCCCAAATACCCTAACACGGAAGCTTTCTGAACAAGCATCGGCCTCCCACTTGGTGAGGCCAGAAGCACACGCTTCTGTGTGCCATTGCTGAGCAGTCCCTGGGCATCTCCATGTCAGTGCCTGGTGTTTTCATCTTCTTCCTGACGTTATTCTTCTTTTCTGGGTGTAGGCAGTGATAAGATCGGAAGCCTCCTCCGTGTGACCAGCCAGCATCTTCACCCGTCTGTGTTGTTCAGTGGTTTTAAGGAGAAACTTACTAGCAATTTCTTCTAGCATCAGCTGTCAATCTAGCTAAGGGTGTGCCGGTTGGGAGATTGTCTCCATAAGATTGGTCTGTGGGTATTTGTGGGCGTGTCTGTGGGGCATTTTTTTGATTGCTAGTTTATGAAGCTTACTGTGGGCAAAGGCATCTCCAGACAGGCGTCCTATGAGAAACCTAGCCGTGTAGAAGCTAGGCAGTGAGCCGGTAAGCATCACTCCTGTGTGGTTTCTTCTTCACTTCCTGCTTGAGCTCCTCCCCTGACTTCCCTCGTGATAGACTTGTGATACAGAAGTGTAAGCCAAATAAACCCTTTCTTTCCCCTAATTTGTTTCTTATCAGTGTGTTTTATCAGAAAAGGAAACGAGGAGATCGCCCACGCCTTGGCTAAGATGGCTCGGACTGAGTGAGGATGCATCATTGGGGGCTATCTCCAGGATTTCATGCCTTCCTTTGCATCTAATCGACAGGGTTTCTCTGTGTAGTGCTGGCTGTTCTGAGCTGCCTCTGTAAATCAGGCTGACCTCAAACTCACAGAGATCCACCTGCCTCTGCCTCCCAAGTGCTGGGATTAAAGTCTTGTGCCACCACTGCCCAGCTTACTTTGTTTGTTTGTTTAAGATTTGCTTTATTTTTATTTTAAGATGTATTTTTGTTTGTGTATATGTATGAATGTATGTGCATCGTGTTCATGCCTGGTACCCACTAAGGATAGAAGAGGGCATCAAATTCCCTGATTGGAGTTGCAGGAGCTTTGTGAGTTGCCATGTGGGTTTGAGGACTAAGATGAGGGATGTCAGGCTCACCTGACAGGTTTATTTACTCAACCATCTTCCCATCCCCATAACCCATTTGGTTTATTTGTTTTTTCTGTTTGAAAAAGAAAATGTGCTTGACAATCTCCATAGCAATAGCGACTGGAATGTTATCTTGTTGTTTTGTTATCATTGGTGGTGGTAGTCGTTTTTTGAGACAGCGTCTCTCTACATAATCCTGGCTGTCCTAGAACTCACTATGTAGACCAGGCTGGCCTCAGACTCACAGAAATCCGCTTACTTCTGCCTCCCAAATCCTGGGATTAAGGGTGTGCTCTTAAGGGTGTTGTTTTGTACATAGGACAGAGAAAAACAGTATGACTGATGAGAAGATGAAGGGATATGTGATTTGGAGCTAGACAGAAGTGGATGCTTTATTTAAAAATAAAAATAAAAAAAGCTTGGCAACACATGAGAACATCACCCATCTAAATTAACTAGATACAAAGCCTCCGTGACTTTGTGAACTTCTATACAGTTTTTAAATTTTGAGCCATATTGGGGCTAAAAAGATGGCTCAAAGTTGAATTCACTCTGCTCTTACAGAGGACTTGAATTCAATACCCAACAAGCATGACAGGAGGCTCACATCTGCCTGTGACTCCTTTTGAGTCACAGAGAGAAAGCAGAATCGAGTAAGGTTGAGTGAGAGGAGAGAGAGAGAGAGAGAGAGATGAGGATAAGAGAGACGAGAAGAGTAGTGAGGAGAGAGAGAAGACGGACGCGTCAGACGATGCAGAGAATAGTGGAGGATAGAGAGATGACAGTGAGAGAGAGAGGCAAGAGAAAGAGAAAGGAAGGGAGGAGAGAGGGGAGGAGAAAGGGAGGAAGGGAGGAGATAGGCAGGGAAGGATCTCGGGGGAGGGGGCGGTTCTGAGGTAAGTCTAGAAGAGGTCTGGAGATATCGAATATATGAAGCAGACATGGAGATTTAACGACTCTTCATTCTGCTCTTTTCTATTTTACTCTCGCCTGCTCTCCTTCTTCTTCTCGCTCTCGGTTTTACTCTGCGTCCTGCGATAGTATTTCTGAGGGTCCTCTCCCAATTTTCAAATGAAAATCTTTTAAAATTTTAGCCCCTTTGCAGCACCGCTTCCTGTGTATTCCCTGCTGGCTTATAGTACAGCTCTTGAAGAATTACAAAGAAGTGTGTCTTAGAGTCTTTGGTGTTCCTCCAGTGTGCACAATAATAAGAGCCATCACCTATTAACTTGCTCTTGTCGCTTTGTTCTAGAAGAATGCTGCCGTTTGCGTTTGTCGTTTTCCCATGTCTCTTTATTAACCAACTAGTGGTAAATGCCACTCCAAAAAAGTTCCAATTAACTAACGTCAGGCAAACTCAGGGGTGTTAGTTTTGTTGGAGGATTGAAAATGAACTTCTGCTATAGATAAAATAGCTTAAGGTTACAAGTATCATGCACAACTCCCACAAAAAACCTAGCGGACGAAATAAGGAGAACGAACTTTGCCTTCCTTCCTTCGACTGTTCCAAAAACAAACTGTAATACTGGCGGCTACGTCCAATCCAGTAGATTTTTTCCAAACATTTTTCCACACAGTACTTAATTAGTACCTATAGTAATTCCAAAGCTTTTGCTTTAAAAAAAAAAAAAAACACGTTATATTGTTCAAAAAAAAATCTTAAAAAAAAAAAAAAATAAACACAGCTCTTCTAAATCGACATTGCTTTGATCTTCCCATGCTATTAATCGATCTGATTACCTCATTAACGATAACATTGACCGTGCATTCCATACTTTCTTTGTGGATAACAAAATCGTTTCCTCTTTTTTCAAATTAAATTTCCTTACTTTGTGGCATGTACCTGTGAGTGTGAAAACAGCATGTGCCGTGAGTGTGGAACAGAGGCAATTTCTTGAGTAGTTTCAGTTCTTTGGCTTCCACTTCAACTAGCAGCACTAGACTGCTGGAGCTAGTGAGGCTGGACCTTGTCTGCTGCCTCCCACTGTAACATGGCGTTACTCCAGGCTAGCTGGGACTGCCCGCATAAGATGTGGCAATCTGGGCCGGTTAGGGCAACCAAAACATGAAAAAAAAAAAAAAACAACCCTGGGACTGATTGCAGCCAACCGAAACACCACCTGCACCAAGCAAGCAAGGCAGACAATACTGGGCAAAAAAAAGGCAAACCCCGCTTATATAACTGGCTCCTGCTGGGCTCTAAGAAAGCATGGGTTTGTCAAGAGAGGGCACGATCTAACCCTACCCTTAAACGAAAGTCTAACCATTCAGTATCAAGCAGTCCAGTTTCAGCTGCAATCAATCTGGGCGACTACGAAAAGTCTAACTAACACAACCTATAGATAATCGACTACTACTAACTACCTAACCCATATCAAGCTGTCCTTCAGTCCAGATTGTCAAGGCCAGACCTAAACCCACACTCTAGTACCCATCATGCTGGTCGAACCTCGACCCCATTCACTTCAGCAGACTGTCTCAGACTAGAAACTAACCCATAGTCAAGCTCAGGTCAGGCTGTCTGTCTCCCAGCTGAGCTGTCCAGAGTCAGTCAGCTGGTCTCTAGTCTCCTCAGTCCAGGCTGTCTCCTCTGTCTCCCCTGCCTGTCCTCCCGCATAGAACCTTATTCTTTTGAGAAAATTGGTGCTTGACAGTCAGTCTTCCATAGTATGAGGAATGGAGGGTTTGCAGCACAGGAACTAAGAAAGACAGTGTGTGGGATGGATGAAAAGAGATGGGAGGATATGTCATAGAGACGCTAGAGAAGATGTAATACATATACGTAATATACTGTTATACTGTATATAAATACTACTGTGGCTGGTGGACTGGGAAACTAGTGGTATAGCGTACTAACGGTTTGGGGCCTAAGGGCAGCCACAGAAACCACTTGGCATCGTTTGCATGTGGAGAAAAATGTTTTGGCCGGGCTGACAAATAAGAGCTTTAGATTGTTGGAAGTTTGTGTAAGGTTTGTGTGTGGGGCAGAACCAAGTGTTGTGTTTTCAGAGGTAGAAATAAGGTGTCAATTCACGATCACCCATGTGACAAGTCACAACAACAAACAAACCCAGTACAGGAGGCAGATTTGAGATGGGGGGGGGTCCACGGAGCTGGAAGTGTATCCCAATTAGTAGGTAAGGTTAGGGAGCTTACCTAACCCGACAACCCAGCAAGACATGTAACCGGAAGAGGGCGTGTACTTAGTACGAGCTTAGCTTTGCTAAGTTTTATTGGGTTGGAAGGAAATCCATATGTCAAATGTTCTTTTCTTCTCTGTGGGGTCGAATGAATATATGTGGTTGTCCATGTACTTGGTCAATCCCTTCCCTATCGGCATCCCTTCCCACCCTATGCGGTTCCCTTCCCCCTTCTGTTACAGTTGGGAGTCGTCAGTGGTATGAGCCATCAAAAGTCAAAAGCCTACAAATCAGGAGAAGTCCTGATTTAATTATATAATATATGTATATGGCCATCACGGTTGTCCCCTGCTTGTGGTCTCTATAAGTCTCTATATCTGAAATCTACCTGTGGAAGCTTCCTCCACCTTTACCATATCCAGCTGAACAGGAAGAGGGGGGGGTGTGTGATTTAGTCACTCACTTCGCTGCTAAGGGGAGTGAGGAGTCCTATAGGTGTATTGACAGATTTTTCACTCAGGAAGAAGGGCTGAATTCAATGAGGAACATGAAATTCAGATGCCGCCGGCGATGTGATGTCCTCAATAGTGCACTTCTACTTCTTGATTATCATTTCTTTATACTTTAAAATCTAGCACTTCTTTATCAGGCAAGTAAAGTACAGCCAGAGGCACTCTTTGCATATCTGTCAAGCTATCTGTCACTGGTCAGCCGACCTCCCTTTGCCTTTTTGCCCTACTATCCTGGAAGCTTTTCTGACCCTACTAATCCTCCTTTTCAGGTTGCCACTAGGACTGTCCTCAACTCGAACGCTCTCTGGGGGTGCTAACCCCCCCCCACCCCCCCCCCCTCACGCTGGTGCTGGGTGGATGCGGACTTGACTTCTCGACCCCTCCACGGCTTGGTCATGGTGATGATGCAGATGCTGACTTCTGCCCTTATGCCCTGTTAGCTTGGTGCTGCCCTGCCTCCCCCTCTGGGTGATGCAAGCCTCTGACTGTGCCCCACTCTGGGTAATGCAAAATGCTGACTACTGCCTCCGGGCTGACGTTGACTAATGCTGCCTTCCAGTGCCTCCCTCCAACTCTGGGTGATGCAGATGCTGACGTACTGAAGATACTTGCCCTCGCCCGGCCCTCACCTGGGATGCAGATGTCCATGCATGATGCTGTTTTTTTGGGCGTCACATTTAAAGTGTTAAATCCGAGTAGCCTTTGACGTATACGCCCTAAATGTTTAGGTGCTGTAAAACGAAAAACTCTGGCAATGTGCGCATCAGAATTTCACTGGGTGCATTCCCCAGGCAGGGATATTCCTGGGAAATTAATGGAATTCCTCTAGTTTTGAAATAAAACTATTTAATGCATGACGCGAGTTCGTGTTTCCTACAACCAAGAGGTATAAACTGACTTCCCCCACTAGCCAGTTTAGAATCACTTTGGGCGGCCTTTGGAAAGCAATTTAAGAGCAACTAGACTCAATAAAATTTAATATTGGTTCTATGGATGCACAATGTAAATTGGGGTGGTTAATTATTGCTAGTCAAGCACTGGCATCTCAATTAAAAAGTAAGCGTCATATGGATGAAGTAACAAGAAAACAGCCATCTTTCTATAAACAAATCCTCATTCTGTTTTATCTTGAAGCCAGCCTTTTGGTAAATTAAAGTCATAACTGCATGTTCTCAGATAAATGTGAGCTCTGACAAGATGGATGGAGAGTCTCCCAAAGTGATCTCCACTGGGCTATTCCAGCAAACAATTGATAACGCTGGAGATGAGCTATGTTGGTTGAGCGCCCTTAATACAGAATTATTGAATCTTGGAAATTCCTTTCTTATCGCATTGACACCAAAATAAAAGATGATCAACGCACCCTCAGGAGATGTGCTAAGAATCAGTGAATCTTTTAGAACCATGACGCCTGAAGATGGAAAGACCGGGGATAAGAGGTCGCAAGGGTAGGATCCAGGTCTTTCCTCCAGTCCTTTCCCCCATTCGCTCATCCCTTTCTCCACGCTCCAAGATGAGGTTGTCCTCTGCTCAATGATTAAAAACAAGATATTGCTTTCTAGATAGACAGTGTCTAAAATTCTTTGTTCGACTTGAGAAGTCAAAAATCTTAATCGGACTCAAGCTAAAACAAACCTAATGAGTTCCCCTTAACTGACAGAGCCGTGCTATGCTGTTGGGACCAGAAATAGAAAAAACGAATACTTGGAGCCCTTCCCTCACTTCGGGGCTCTGGTTTCTTTCCCTTTCCCAGTAGACGTTGTCCGGGGAAACTGAGTCCATACACTATCCTGGTCCATTCCTCTCAAAATGTATCGAGCTGCTGCTCTAGTAATCTGGTCCACGAGCCGCTTTGGGTTTCGCGTTTCATAGTCATGGAAATTGGGAATTTTTCCAAAAAGCCAAGGTAACTCTCTCCCCCCAAATCTAATGAGAGAGAAAGCAGAGGAAGAAAACGAGGCGACAGGACAGACGAACCAACAAACACAACACAAACACCAACACAAAACACGCACAACAAAACAAAAATGGTGTTGGAGAGAGAAAGAGAAAGAGAGAGAGAGAGAGAGAGAGAGAGAGAGAGAGAGAGAGAGAGAGAGAGAAATATCTTCATACAGAAAACAGGCTTGTTCCCCGACCCCCAAACATTTTGCATTTGCAGGAACTAACTCATCCTTAGAAACTGCCATTAATTCCTCCTGGGGATAGTGTTCCCAAGACCCAATCATCTCCCTTAAGGGTTCCACTGCCACATCATTACACTGTGAGTTAAGGGTGGAGACAAGCCACATTCAGCCCACATATCTTAGGGATACTCTTCTTTGAGGTATTTCAGTGACATTGAATCAGGTGTCTTGATGTCTAATTTATTCCCAGCCTATTGCCAAGACACTCTACTGGCCTGAACCTACACAAAAAGCTGGGAAAACACATTGTAGCTAAGGCACCAGATAGTGAAGAGGACTTCTAATTTTTTTTTTTTTTTTTTTTAGGCTTAATCAATATATACCAGAACTAACATGGAGGATCTTCCATCTATAGCTAGACACATTATCATTGTCCCCTTGGCCTCCTGCTTGACCGAAGCATCTAACAGCCAGTTCACACTTAACACTCCCAAGGCCTGGCTCTTTATGTGAGTCAGTTATACAAATGGAGTCGGGGATGTCACTCACTCTCCAAATTTGCCCCTCCCCCTTCACCATCTCATTAGTTCATTTACTTTATGGTGGCTATAGTAGTGCCCAGTTGTTTTTCTTCGTTTAATCAGTTCATTGTTATCATGTGACAGGGACCTCCTCTTGTGTCTTCTACCTCTACATACCTTGAGCCCCACAGAGACTTTGTTCTTTGTAAGTATTTATTGATTTATTTGTTACCTAGTGCATAATGAATAAACAGATACATTGGCACAGGGATGCTTATGAAAGCAGATGAAGCAGATTGAATTAAAACTCCCATTCTTTACTTTCCCCTCTCTGTATTCTTTGCTGTGTGACTTGAAGTCTTGTGACCTGCTTTGCAGAAGTGAAGAGGGTGTGGTTGGCTGAAGCAGGGCCCTCAGAAACTTCATGTTTTCCACTGCCTCCTTTTACCCCCATGTGGTGCGATCCTTCCTCCTGCGCAGACTCAGGAAAAGAACAGTATCTTTAAGAACAGAGTGACTGGCAGTCCACTAGTCTAGAAGGTGTGGGTCCTCTGGCCAGTGGGTGGGCTGGATACTGCACAGAGATGCTAATGAGAGGTATCAGTGACTGGTAGCCAGGTGAGCTGTTAGAGTGAGGGTCATCGTGCAGGTGGTTCTATGGCCCTGACTTTTGAAGACTCGAATTTTCCAGGTTCAGCAGGGAGGGCAAACAATTAGGATGACGTGAGGGCGAATAGAGAAAGACCTAGCTGCCGTTCTTTATCCCTCTCCTCCTATGTCTGGCCTTCACACAGTGAAAGTCTCAGCGTGAATGACTACAGTGGCTCCCAGCCTCCTATGCCTGTGACCGAGGGAGAACAAGTCACGCCTCACTGTTTGCTTTTGTTGTCTCCATTTCCGCCATTTATGAGAGGAAGAAAAGTTAATTCGACGGCATTTATTCATCTTCTATAATGAACTTGTGAAGAATGGCATGGATGGCTTCCCGCAGGCTCCCAGAACATCATTTTCTAAATGTGCTTTTTTTTTTTTTTAATCACCTAAAATGTTTATCTGCCCTGAGGTTTCAAGACAGAAGACTCAGTGTTCCAAGCACGATGCAGAACCCATAATAAATTTACTATTAATTGGAGCTGCAAGAAAGTCAATTACAGAAAAATACCCAATCTTTTTATCAACCTACTCATATTTCTTGTTATCCGGCGTGCAACGTTTGTTTTTCCAACACAAATAGTGCTAGCACTTATGCATTTAATTTACTTGTCTTGGAATCTCCTTTTGGTTTGCTTCTTTAATGCAGTTAAGAAACATTTCCGGCTTCTATTTAAATGGTGGCATTAAAAATTTTTTTAGAACATTATAATTTGACTATGTTGCTATGACGATAGTGAGGCTTTCGCAATGAATATCCGGCTTTCCGAGTTCAGAGTTAAGAGTGTAGGAAGTCACCCAGTGATAGAGAGATCTCGGCAGGGTCCAGCATGGGGGCGACTCCTCCTCTCTTAGAGAGTGATGCTTGTTCTGGGTGATGCAGTTATAATGCCCCCAAATCAGGGCTCAGCATGGAAAGGGAAAGGCCTCCAATGAGATGATGTGTCCCGGAGATGTCACCTAAACTATTGTAAGGCCTAGGCTTAGTTCTCATTGGCTCGTGCTAGATCACATGATCACCACTGAGCTAATCAGAACCGACCTTGCTTGGTTCTAGACCTTAGTTTTTTTGGTTTTAGGTTTTGTTTTGATGGGCCTCACTTGCATTATACAGAAGGAAAAGAAGTTCTCCAAAGAGAAGTTGCCATCATCACCAGAAGTGGATAGAGAAAACGGCTGTAAACCCCACCCCACCTCATTTTTTTTCTGACTATAGAAAACAAAAACAAACCCGACGAAACAATACGTGTATCACTACTTGGAGAATTATGGCCCTCTACAACAGACTACATTTTTGGTTATACAATAATTATCCGTGTAATGATATGAATGTTTGTGTTTACTCAAAGTTCCGGCGTTGGAACCCTGTCTCCAAGTTGATGGCGTTAGGAATTTAGACAGCTGGGAGATGATGAGGTCCCACAGATAGAACCTTCCTGAATGAAAGGTATCCTCCTATTAAAGTACCCGAGGGCTACCCTCATCTCTTTTACTGATTGCGTACTTTACCGATTGCATTCATGGACAGGGAGCTGTATATGGTCCACAAATGGAGAGTGAATCTGCCTTGAACATGGTAGCCCTCACAACTGTGAGAAACGGGTTTCCCTTGTACATAAGGCAGCCGGTCTCATGCTATTTTGTGAGAGCGCCTGCATGGATTTAAACATTTCATCATGGTCTGTTAGATTTAGATCTTTGCTTTGTTCCCATCATGGCAGAGTGTGCTTCCTGTCCCTTGACCTTAAGTTGGAGAATGTCATTTACTTTGGCCTCCTGGACATGGGAGGGTGGTAGGTTAGTGTATAAGCTTGAAATGTGCCGCTGTGTGTGGGTTGCCCTGTGACTTTTGCTTACTTCCATGAGAAGAATGTCCTGTGGGCATTTGCTGGCCACAAGTCTGTGACACACACCTGAATATGAATTGTCACCTGGGCCTGGATCATAAGTTCAGATCATCTGAGCCCAGGTGCGCAGATGAGAAGTGAAGTTTGTTGCTGAGGGTTAGTGAGTTTTTTTTTTTTTTTTTTTTTTTTAATGTGTGTGTGTGTGTGTGTGTGTGTGACCTCTCACTCCAATGTCCCTCTGGAAAAGTTGGCAATGGATATGTACCTGATAGTCTGTTAGCTCCATTTATAAGAAAGCTATCCATCTTTTCTCTGTAGTCTGTCTGGACACCATCTGTGAAGTGAATAAAAATGATTTCTAATTTGCTTGAGTAATTTCTCACCATAATCCCCCCCAAATTAGATTTTATTCCTATTGTCGCTCTTTTTTTATAAACTTTCTCCCAAACTCTAAGAGTTTGTAATTTGTGTCCCCAAGTGTATAGCACTGAACAGGATGCTATAAATACTCCACCACTCTGAGCATGCGCGATAAGAATTACAGCCCTGTTATTATGACTACACTTAGCATCTACAAATTTGCCCTCTAATGGAGATTTACTGGGGGTTTCAGCTTCTCTGTGACAGAACAATATTAATGTCTTCACAAGGACAAGCGAGTTAATCCAATCTTTCTATATGCTGAGAGATGCTAACGCTCTCAGTTTGGGCAGCTGGCTTTTTACATACAGTAGCCTCTGTTACATGCAAGGTCTGGGAGGAGGGGTGATATTTGTATGTGTGTGGGTTTTTCGTTGTTGTTGTTGTTGTTTTTGTTTTGGTATTACACAGGACTTGAGATTGAAGAGAAAAACTCCCACAGACATAGGCTTCTATTTATCCTGAGCTGCAGGCATTCAAAGAAGGCATAAAAAAGGGGCCAAGGTCTGGTCCCTACAGGAGCATCCGTGGTGTTTTCCATGGCGGCTTCTTTAAGAGGTGCATAGCTGCAGAGGGAACTCGGTGACTCAGTCCACAATGGTTTGATTCATATGATTCATACAAATCATGTAATCAGTCCAAGAGACATTTACTCGAAGTATGCTAAGCGGAGTGAGGCTTAGACAGTTGGGGTTCTGGCTTGGTAGGGTTAACGTCCTACTGAAGTGCTCCTAGGCTGCTCAAGTTATTCTGCAAAGGCGGAAATGTAGCCCAGGAAAGTTCCAGATGAATTAGAAGGGGACTTGGCCTCAGCAGGTGCCTAGAGAAACATCCACTAATAAGAGGCGATGCATGGGAGTTCTGGGCAACAGGTAATGGGGCAACTCTGTGCTTTAGAACAAAAACTTGTGCCTACAGGTCTTGGTTGCGGTGGAGTGAACCACACTCCAGAATCTGAGAGGACTGTGGCAGTGGTAGGAAAAGGTAATGGACGGGCATTCTTAGGTGTGCCTGGTGAGATTGGTAGAGCCCATATGTTCAAGACAACCAATGGTGTTTATGTTCCTTCTAACGGCAGTAAGAAGCCATTGCATAGGGCTGAGAAGGGCTGGGGTGCCTGAAGGACCTGCTACTTGAATGTTCTCATCTATTATGTGGAGAGATGGAGTGGGAGCATAAGGCACCCCATCCCTCAGACTGAAGGAATGCCAGTGTGGTATTTCCACTCTCTCTTCCTTTCTCTCTAGCTGGGGGTTAGTTATTTATCCCCCTGTTGAAAGGTACTTGCCTCTGTAAAGGTGTTGAAAAGCTGGATTCCCTAGGGATTGTTGGCACATGCCTGTAACCCTGGCACTGAGGCAGATCACAAATTCCGCCATGGGATGATGCAGTAGGAAAATCCCTCCAGTGCCTCGATTTCCCTCCTCCCTGCCTCCTGAGCTGACATGGATGGGGACATCTTTAATTCCAAGAGAGTAGAATCTCCCATTTGTGGCCTGTGCTGGTTCTCCCTTTTGGTAGTTTTTTTTTTCTGTTTGTGGATTTTTCTGAGGTCAACTCTAGCGGGGTTAGGACCCATGAGAGCAATGATGCCGTGGGTTGTGAAAGTGTTTCTATTCATATTGATCTGTGATCTGTAAACTGGATACCTCTGGATGGTATTAGTAAGAGTTTGAGAAAGGTACGAGAGAGACAAGCCCTCTTCCCAACCTAAGGGTAGGAATGGCATACCTAAGGAGAGAAGCCACGCAAATCACGACTGGCTGTGCTGCTGCTAAAGGCGCATTTGGATAATATGGCTCAGACACATGAACACCAGAGCAAAAGGCTTCCTGTTGCCACACATGAAAACTAGAGCTATCCATTTCTGATGATGTGATACACTGCTAAAAAGCACACACGTTTGTGTTGGCTAGAGTTTTTTACTGCGGAGCCAAGTGAAGGCTGAGATCACAGAGACCCTTCTCCTGACAGGAAGAGATGAGGAAGTGGGACTGTGGCTGAAGACCATGAGGGCAGAATGCAGAGTGTTTCTTGAAGAGAATGGGATTTGAATGACCCTTGGGTGACAGACTGCTTAGTCAAAGACTAGCGATTGCTTACTGTGCTGTAGGCTCTGCTACTGGGGATGGCTTTGACTTGACAGAGGAAGATGATGGAATTCAATGATAAGGTTCCGTGTTGAATAACAACACGGAAACATTCCTGATGCAGAAAGCAGCACTAATTACTTAATAGGCTTGTTGGTACTCCACTGATGTCACCACAGTCACCACTCATGCTAAGGACGTCTTGCTGGTCATATCCTTCTGGGAATGTGGCAGTTGAGCCAGAGACTAGGACAGAGAATGAGTGCTGGCCCCTCAACATCTGCAGGACCAGTACTCAGGCAGGGATAGACAGGAGCTAGTTCATACTCTGGCTTCTTTACTGATGACGTGAGCCAACTGGGAACTCAGTTTTTCCATGTGGAGCTCGAGTGCAGTTGTCCATGTGAAAGCAAGATACCTTGCTTGTCTATGGGTAGTTCCTCAGAGCGCTTCTCAAATGGAAGAGGTTCATACCTTATCTGCATCTCAAGATCTTCCCCTGGTAAGATGGCTCTCCACATTTTCACTATTTGGAGAACAACACAGAAGCCAATTACCTACAAACATAACTAAACATTAAACAAAATCATATTCCCAAGCACTTATTCATGAGAGTAATCTGCTATCAAATATTGTTGAGCATTGCATCCGGTCAGTGTGGGACATTGTGACAAACACTTACAACCTCACATGCCGCACGCTGGAAGTACCCGTGGGATATGATTTCACCAGGAATATGATTCACAACACCACATTGACTGCAATAGGCTTGTTTTTTTTTTTTTTTTTTTAGGACGGGTTTGTCTTTCTTCTATTATAGTCATCCTAATATGTTTATAACATGTTGCAATGTTGACTCAGCTGCTGCCAAATGCCAAATGCCTTCCACTCACCATCACGGGTGCTTACCTGAAGCCCAAAGGGCAACGCTTGTCCAGTCATAGCAAGTGTGTCATGCTGGTGTTGACAGCCCTTGCTGTTCTCAGGTCAGGACTTGGGCAATCACTTGGACAGTTTAGTAAGCGATCACTCTGCTTTTGAAGAAGAGGTCAAGGTTGCTACCTCACCTCAGTGCCCCTTTGGATGGTGGTCCAGTCTCTGTTTCTACATTGTCGTTTTTCACATGGGCGTCCACATGTGTGCAGCAATACTCCCCTCGTAGGTACATTCCTCTTTCTATGAATATGCTTAATATTTCAAAATAATACATTTCAGCAGGAAATCATTCTACCTATATATAATGCACCTTTAATCACGTGGACTTCTTCATATTTTATTTGGTTCTCCCTCTCTCCTTCCATTTTCATGACTTACATGTATATGAATATGTATCCAAAACTTTTTGGACTGTGTGTATGAGATGACTCATGAGCTGTTTGCTTTCTTAATGGTGGCCGCTCTCATTCAGATGAAGTAGATTTGAAGAGGACCCCATCCCAAAGCCATAAGTAATGCTGTGCTGCTTGTTTTCATGCCCTCTCCACATCTCTGGCTACAGGTAACATTTTCATGTAATTACAGTACACATTTCCTATTCTAGACACTTCTACCTTTACTTTTATGAGTATTTTTTCCTCTCTATATTTTCTCAATGCTTTTTAAGTGTCAGGGGTAGAATCCTGCATCTGGAAGGGACGTAAACTATGCTGAAACCCTACCAGGCACCCAGAGAAAACCTCCTTTTAACCTCATGTATTCTCGAGAGAATCTTTTTCCCTTTCATGAGAATGTGCCTGGATATTGTCTCAAGCAGGGGCAGGCCCCAGGGGAGCAGGCACACAGTCCTGGCCGGTCGTCATTTATCCACTCATGTATTTTCTCCTGGCGTAGCCACTAGGTATCTACCTATCTCACTAGACGGTGGCTATGCTGCCTTCTGTAGAGGCAGTGGAGGCTCAGGGTATGCAAGGATCAGGAACCAGAGAACCAACAAGAAACCGCTAGAACGGATGGTGAGAGATGGTTCACACCTGCCCAGATGAGCAGTGAGGAATGTGAGGTGTCGAGAATGGATGTTGTTTGAAGGCAAGAACCAGAAAGATGGACAGAAGTCCACAGCAGGTCATAAAGAGGTGACCGCGAGGCATGAACAGTAAAGCCTAAAGGCATCAGTAGCAAAGACAGACCCTGAGAAAGTCAACAAAGAAAGCACAGGTCCCTATTGAGCATGGCTCCTAGAAAGGTAGCCACACACCCCAAACGGGTTGCATCTGTCTGCTGCCAGAGCCTTTGGGAAGGACCACCAACTTGAGCCAGGCTGCCTGGGTTTGACTTTCAGGTGGGTGCTAAGTGACTTCAGGCAAGTTACTTAATGTCTAGATTTATAAGACAGTGATGACGTAAGAGAGCTTCGTTCATGGAGATACAGAGACATATACAAGAGTCTATGCTTGAAAAATGCTTAGACCAGTGCCTGACCCTAGATCACTGCTATGTAAGAGTTATTAGAGCAAGTTAATAGAGATGGCAGAAACATTTCTTGACAAGGCTTAATTCTTTCAGAATCCACAGGCATCAATATTTTTAGAGGCTTACAAAGACAAACACACTAGCTGCTCTTTTCTTTTAATTGTCATCATGTGGCTTCATTGGTGGCTTCTTTCACCACCTAGGCAACCGCAGTTTCCACCCACCTTCTTCCAACAGCTGGTGCCTTCCCTTCATGCTTTGCTGCTGGACAAGCCAGACTACAGCGCCTTTGGGTGCTGGCTCAAGCCCTTCACCCTCACATATATTGGACTTCCCTCTTTGCCTGTCCCGTGTTTTCATGCATCATTGAATGACACTTCCGAGTTCCCCTGAAATGTCCAGCGTCTATGCAGGTTCCACACTGGGGCAGTACCACTGTGAGCCCCTCCCAATCACAAAACCATCTTTCAAACCTGCCTGTAATGCTCTGGTGTGCTCATGCGGCCTTTCCCCAGCTGGGGATTTGTGAGGGGATTTGTACCACCTTGCCAGCAGGTCACCTTGCATTTTCTGTTGGCACCCAGCATGTTGAGCAGCAACTGGGGATGTGTTTTTGCAAGTCTCCTGAGCTTTTCCTCAGATGCCAAGCATTTGGGGTGCTTTAAATAAGGCTATCCACCCCTTGATTCTCCAATTCCAGCTGAAGAGGTGCCAAGAACAGTTCTTTGAAAGGGGATCTTTATCCCTTCTAGGACCCTGAAGGTTGGAATCAACTGATGCCACTACTGCTGTCTTCTCTTCCTCCTCCTCCTCTTCTTCCTGGTATATTTAAAAATCATCATCATCAACAACAACAACAACCTGAAGAAACGGTATAAGACATTTTCAAATTTACAAAATGGCATGTCAAACAAACATGACTCTTCCCAAAGCAACACGTGCATGAGGTGAGTGCACAGAGAAGCAGACATGGCAGTGCTGGTGTGTGCCTGTGTTCAAATATGACACCAACACTTTGCATTTGAAGAGCAGAAGGAAGATGTGGCTCCTTACTGAATGCTTCTGTGCCCCCACCACAGCCAGACTGTTCTGTCTGGGTACTCCTCAGAAGGAATACTGCCCTCTTCCCCTCCCTATGATGCTAGACCTCACTCTGTTTCCTTCGCCCACCTCCTTGAGGTGCATAGTGCCCCACCCATAATTTTTCTTTTATTTTCTTTCTTTCTTTTTTTAATTCCTCCAAGAGAAATTGCAAATGAAAGCAGAATATTCTTTGTAGATTTGGAATAAGCCTAAAAACCAAAGCCTTGTTTCTCCTTTACTCTTTACCCATCTCAAACACCTCCCACCCACCTACCTGCTTGCTTTTGCTCTCACATTTGCTCCCCCAACCACACACAGGCTTGCACACTGACACCTACCTCCAGCTCTCTGTCTGTGCTATCCCCTTCCCTCTACGCATCTGCCCAGACTTATTTCATAAAAACGTCAGCTGTTAAGTTCACATTATTTAAAGGTCTTTGGGTTTTAGTTCCCTGAGTGCAACCTAAGCTGGATCCTCAAAGGCCTGACAAGAAGCCCAGGCTATATAAAACATGACCCACGGAGGCACTAAATAAATAACCTGGTTGTGGGCTCACAGGCCTCTATTTATCACCGAGGCAATGATAAGGATCTGATTTAGAGTGAACCCTGCTGAGGGTCGAATGAGCACAAGCTGTAATATGATCTGCAGGGGAGGGCTGATAAGCTTAAACAATGAGAAGAAACCCTGTCAGATAAATAAAACAAACTGTTTGTCCATTAAATAGTGCTGTCAGTAAGAGAACCGGGAAGCCAAGCACAGCTAAATCCAATTCCTTTATGGCTTCACAAAGCCAGAAACATTCCGAACCAAGCCCGGGAGTAAGTTCCCTCAGAAAGGACTGGGGGCTGGGAATCTGATTATTGAAGTCTCTGGCGGGGGGGGGGGGGGGGGGGGGGGGGCAGATTTTTTGATCCAGGGCATGCCCTGTGCCCTCTGCTGTCTCTGTGGTGTTCTACTCTGTGCAACGGCTTCTCATTTTGCTGGTCTGGCCCACCCTGCTGGCCTGTTGATATGGATCCCTGAGGTGACCTGAGGTGGCAAAGGAATTCTGAAGAAATGGCGGGGTGCTCAGAAATGCTAGCATCTCATCAGCAGGCTGGTCACAGAAGGGCTTGCCAAGGGTAGACCCGGAGGTAGAGGAGCTCTTGTGAAAAGACAGACTGGCACTCATCCCTGTCCCGTCGATCATGACGCCTCCAGGTCCAGTCCACTGCTGTTAAGTCTGAGTGTGTTCAAAGATCAGGGCAGGCATTGGAACATGAAATTCCAAGAGGACACACAGAAATGTGAGATTTCTGTCACGTTCGATGCTGCCGTAGAGTGTTGTTGAATTCCATGTGTGGTTAGTTGAAATCTGTGTGGCTCTGTTGTAGCTTACAGTCCACAGCCTTCCAACTAGTGAAAGCAAAGGGCAGAGGATGTTTTCCCGGTCGTCACCATGAAACTGCTCTTCATAACATGTAGAACTTAGGGATACAAAGGACACAGTGACAACTGTGTCCATCCGCAGGCTCTCAGGCATACCTACCCATACCTGTTTCTCCCTTACAACTTTCCAATCTAATCCATGTAGCGTGTTACTGCACATGACACAGATCACCCCATGACAGAGAATCTCTGTGATTAGTGACCTCCCATGGTTCCTGAGACGTTCACCACTGCACAGAAAACTCTCATCTCTCTCTGTGGTAGTGTTTCTTACTAGTTGGATAGGGTCTGAGTGTCAGTAGTTCTCATGAGGCTTGAGGGACCCAAAACAATGACCGCATCAAGCCAGTCCTCTGATCCTTCCTACCTGTGCAAACCAAAGTCTAGTCTGTGTTCTTGAAGAAAACCAATGATGCAAGTGGTCAACACGACCGAGCCAAGCTTTGTGTTGGGGGGGAATCTCCAGAACATGTCAAACTGGCCAAGAGGAACAGACTGTTGTGGAGGTCTGTGGCTGGTTCTCAGCACAGGCTCAGAGCTACCAGTGATGCTCGCTGAGCAGGGACATCCCAGGACCATTTCCCGGCAGGCTTATGGGCGAATGACCTAGGGACATTTATTCCTGTATGCGGCATCCCTGGGGAGTCTTAACTGTGTTCTACTTGCTGACTCATTGAAAGTCTTAGTTTTTCTTTCCATTCATAATCAGAACCCTCAGAATTGCTTGCTTGCCAGACTCATAAAAACATTTGCCAGTTGTGGCTCCGCAGAGACCCTCTAGAAGACAGACTTGGTTTGGATATGGGGTTGAATTCTGATGTGCTCATTGTGAATGTGGAAGTGGAGAAAGCATTGTTCTCTTTGCAATGACCTGGAGACGTAGGTCTTATTCAACCTGACATTCAAAGATGGAACATGACCATAATTTTAGATTCAGGACAAGTTTAGGTCTCTTCACAGAGCCTGTCACCATAGATGTCTGCTGCAGACTGATGGTTATTGTTTGTCCAAGTCACTCACTGTGAGGGAGAGGAGGAAGAATTTATTTCTATTGAATTATTTCTTGTATTTGATATGTATTATTGAATTATTATGCCAACTACCCTAAGTCAAGCCAGAATCAGGTTCAATATTTCCTTGGCTTTGAGATGGTTCTTGGTAGAACTTGGTAGCTTTAGGGCACACTATTCATTTACTGAAGACCCTATATAACACTGATCAAGGATTAATTTTAGATTGAAAGGCAGCTTCCAGGGATTGAGGGAGGAGTAGATGGAGGCTCAAAACAAATGTTAAATGGGTTGACAATACAGAAACCTGAAATGTTTTTCCTAATAAATTTTTTAGATTAGAATGTTGTATATACAACCTTTAGTTGTGGCATAAATGGAATATTGGCTTAAGAGTTTATAGGTGGTGAGTCTGGACTTGGAGGCATCTGTCTGTAATCTTATCATGTGGGATATGATTGTTGGGGCCCACAAGTTCAAGAGCAGACAGATAAATATAGCAAGTCCAGATCTGAAAACAACAACAACAACACATACACAGGCATTTCTATGTGGAGAACCATTTCTTAATATTTAAGAGATTCCTAAAGTGACTACAATTATAATTATTAATAAAAGAAATTAAAATATATAATGTAAGATGGCTAAGAAAAATATTTAAAAAGAGGTATATCAGGATCCAATAGAAGTGGAAATCCCAGAAATGTAAATGACTTCAGGTCTGATCAAATCCAGAGACTGGAAGGATAACACCAGGAATCCTTCCACCTTTGCTTCACCTTCTGTGCTGACTTTATTTCTGATGAAGTTTCCATTTCCCATGTCGTAACTCCCAACCTACATCCTACCAGCTGGACAACACTCGCCTTCACCAATCACATTTTAAAAATTGGCTTATTTTGGGACATGAGCACTCTCTACCCTCCATCCATCATTACATAGCATGCTGACTAGCTGTCCTGCATTCAGCAGCATGGACAGGGAGTAGGGACATGGTGGTCTCCAAACGCGGAGGAGACCAGGATTGTTAAAGACAAAGGGGAAACTGATCCTGGTCAGGAATAAACTATGGATATCTTCTACAAATAGAGACAAGATGGATGTAGGGGAGAAAATCAAGACTGTTTTCTTTTCTCTGTCACATATTAACACTCATTAAACTAGGAAGTCAAAACACTGAAATGGGCACTCACTGGGAAGGGGATTGCAGACAAGACCCCTCTCTACTTGTGAGAATTCTCACTTGGTATTGTTTTTGGGAAGGCTGCTTAAGTTTTTGTTTTTCTTTAAGAACCTACAGTAACCAAGTCTGGCTAATAAAGTGTTTGTCTAGTACATTATAGAAGTCCTAGGAGACCATTGAATCAATTAGAATGATTTGTAATTAGCACACCAACCTAATGACAGGGTGTCTCTAAATTGCTTGAAAATAATTTGGTCTTTTAAGGGACTTGCAGTGCCCCTCTTGTGAGCTCATTTATATTAGTGATAGGCTTATTAGCTTGTGTAAAAATTCAAGATGATAAATTTCATTCAGATTCTGCATGAAATATCCCAAATTCTGAATTAAATGGTTTTGAATAACAGATAAGTTATTTTATTAGATAGACAACATCCCATCCACAAAGAAAATTACTGACAAAAATCCTCTTAAATGGAATAACACAGAAAGAATTTTTGAAAATTCTAATTTACAAGAAAAAAATAATGTTAGATTCTAAGCCCTGTCAAATGGAGAAGCCAGAAAAAAATAGATCTGCCACTGAGGTGCCATTGTCATAACCATAGAGATTGCACAAGTCACACAGTGGTGTAAAATACTTCTTTACTTTTGTCTGCCTTGGTTCTAGTTTGCATTCTATTGATGTGATGAAGACAATGACCTAAAGCAACTTTAGGAGGAAAAAGTTTATTTCGGCCACACTCTCAGGTAACAGGCAGAAACTGAAACAAGAGACCATGGGAAAATGTTCCTTACTGACATGTTCCCTATGTTTCCTTTCTAACATGTTTTCTTATGGAACTCCAGGACCATATGCTAGGGCCAACCCTGGCCATATTAAACTAAGCCCTCTCATATCAACCATCAACCAAGAAAATGCCCTGAAGACTTACCTATATCCAATCTTACAGAGATTTTTTTTCTCAATTGAGGTTCTGTTTTCTGTGATGACCCTAGCTTGTGTCAAGTTAATAAAAAGAAATAACCAGAACAATTGACCTCTTGTTAAACACACACACACACACACACACACACACACACACACACACACAGCATATATACATCACTATTAAACCATAACCTTTCCTTTCTTAATTATCCCCAATAACATGTTAATATCAATATCACAATATAAAACACATCCCAACCTTTGAAAGGCCCAAAGTCTTCAAAAGTTCAGTCTTTTTAAAATATCCAAAGTCTCTCTAAAAATATCCATTCTCTTAACTGTGGGTTCCTGTAAAATAAAACAAAGCTACATATTTATTTCAAGACGGAAGAATGAAGGCACAATAACAATCAAATAAAAGCAAACTCAAAGTCCAACTGTGCAAAATATTTAGTGTCAGACATCTGGGAGTCACTGAACATACTCTGGTTCCAAAGATCTTGGGAAGCTCTGCTTCTCTGCTCTGCCATCAGCTATTTTCATAGGCCCAGGCTACCTGCATTCTATGGCTGCTGCTGTCATTGGTGGTTGTCCCATGGCACTGGAACTTCTAATATCCTAGATCTCCATAGCAACAGGGCTGCGCTTTCACCACTAACCTCTCCTAGAGATTGCACCACCACAATGAACTGGGCCCTCTCCTGTCAACTATTAATCAAGAAAATGCCCCACAAGTTTTTCTACAGGCGAAGTTTTTGGAGACAATTCCTCAATTGAGGTACCCTCTTCTAAGATGACCTTCACTTGAGTTGAGTTGAAAAAAAAAAAACTAACCAGCAGAGTCCAGAAGCTTTTAAGGCAGCTGGTCACTGGTTGATCTTTTTCAAAGGTTTGAAGACTAGATCCAGAGGCCAGATGACCATCATTTCACACATCCAGAGCCCAGCATAAAAGGAGAGTGTCTCTGAGGGTCGTGGCTTCTGACAAAACCCAGAGCAGAAATGATCTCCTTCTTTGTTATAGCTGTGGAATTTCATGGAAGTGACTTGAACTTCCTCTTTTTAATACTTTTTTTTTTCAGGAAAATTGATATGATCTAACGGACATGTCATGGGAAAACAGATTTTATACAACTACATATGTGGTGGACATTAAGTAGCCTAACATACCCTTTTTAATCATATTCTGTATGACTCATATTAAAGGCACCAAGTTGATCCTAGTCTAGAGCAGAGAGTGAGTAGAGGAGGGTTTCAGTAAAAATAATGTATATATATATATATATATGTGTGTGTGTGTATATGTATAAATACATATATATGTATATATAATATATAGTGTATATTCAAATTCTGTATCCAACACTTGCCAGAACATCAGTTTTCTTTCTTTCATACTTTCATATACTTTCCTCCATAGACGTTGGTTGATGCCATTCTCTGTGGAGACTAATTACTAACACCAATGGGAATTCGGTAGAGATTGAATTCATAGAGCAATCACATTCTTAAGCCTACTAAGTGAACTAATTTTCAGCCCCATGGAACAATAAAACCTGTGATATTTCACCACATCCATGCAACCAAAAACAAAAATTTTAAAAAGATAAGTTTTCTAGTTCAAAACCATGGATAAAAGACAGAAAACATGTATTGTGCTTTCCACAGGGTTTTCCCTCACGACACGGCATAGCTCAATATGAAGATTGAGCGCATCTGCTGCTACAGCCACTTGTGTGGTAGTCTTTTAACGAACTATGATGTTCCTGGGTCTGGTAGCTCACACCTTTGATCCCAGTTTCTCTGAGGGCAGAGGCAAGAAGATCTCTGTGAGTTCCAGGCCATCCTGGAAGAAGACCCTGACTCAAACAAAACCAAATGCAAAAGTCTCCTCCTTAACAACAAAACCATGACAGAGATTAAAATATGAAGCACAACTTGACTCAGATCTGGCCTGACCTCATAACCGAAGACAAAATTGTGGGTAAGTTGTTCAGTCTTTCTCAGCTCTGATTTCTCATACATGTTAAGTGACTATGAGATGGGGGGGAGGGTCTGACTCACAAGACAGTTGTAAAATTATCAGGTGATAATTTGTCTGTCAAGACACTCATATAACACCTGGACTGGACTCACTGCTTACCGTAATCAACAGAGTAAGAGAAGCTTGCGTTACATTGTACATAGATATAGTTCTTTGACTTACAGAGTCTCATTTCATGCTTAGAAAAGCATAGAAGCATTACTGACTGCTGTTGCTGCCATCTGTGTTATACCCACTTATAAACTAAGAAGGGGCTCAGAGGTTTTCTGAGGTCACCAGGCAGGTAAACAATGTTGGTTGGTCCTCGCAGCTGATTTTTGAAGTGACCCTTTGGCCCGAAGAGAGTGCTTCACCCTAGACCTTTGTACAAGGGACTCAGCAGTGACCTGGACAGCTCGGAGATGTTCTGAGATGGCATATACATATTGGTAGGGAATGAGGAGGATAAGTTAAAAAAATTGTCTGCATGTTAAGTTGAAGAACCTCGCCACAGGAGAGGCCTATGCTGTTATTGGGAGAATCTTAGTCCCTTTGTTTCAGTTTCAATCAAAACAAAGATATGTGGGTGTTTTAGTCACTCCTCCAAACATCTTTCCTTCTTGCTGTGGTGTCTCTTAACCATAGGCAGGTTGACATATTTTCTTTAAAACACTGTTGAGGAGGAAGAGGAGGAGGAAGAAGAAGAAGAGGAAGAGGAGGAGGAGGAGGAAGAGGAGGTGGATGTTTCTTTTGCAGCATGTTTCTCTCCCCCCAAAAGGATGAAGAGACAGTCAAACATTGTAAGACCTTGGTGCAGCCTGTGTAGACCTTCTGGGTCTAAGATGTACCTAGAAATGCACATTTTAGTATGAAATGCACACATTTTAAAAACACGGGCTCCAATGAGAGATATGAACCATCTATTACCTGGATGAGGTCTGGAGACTGTGACTACAGTCTCAGCTGTCACGAGAGGTGAGATGCCTCTCAGGGGGAAGAAAAGAGCTCTGTGAGCAAGAAAACTGGATCCCCAACCTGTCAGGGAAATAGGAAGGGGTGGAGTTCTGTTGCTTATTAGGGATGTGCCCAGCAAAAGGCATGGTGGAGGTGGGGATGCTGCAATCAACCCTAACGCTTACCAAAGACGTGGCGTACTGAAGGAAATCGTCAGGAAACTGTATTGTTGTAGTGACTCAAACAAGTACTTCTTATTCCCACTGGCGACTCATCGCCATTGGAGCCCAGTGCCAGCACGCTTCTGTTGACTATGTCAGATTGAATATACTGCTGCTCTGTTCAACTCTCATTAACTCTCCTTTCTAACTCTTTACCTCTAGTATTTTTATTTTACACCTAAATGGCCAATATTCAGCTGTCACCGAATGAAAATCAGGAACATGATACATAAAAAAAAAAAAAAAAAAGGAACTTTTCAGCATATGAAACCTGGCAAGCATTAAGGTTGAGATACCCAGTGTCATTTTCTTTTATATCTATCTAAGGAAACACTTCCCCCTTTCATATTGGTGACATATATTTTGAGAAATGCAGCCCTTGGGTTGTTTTTCTGCACTCCTCAAAGACATCGTGAATTGAATAAAACTAGTCTGATGGCAAACTGCCATGGGATTTAAACAGTGCGGGTGAAAAGATAGCGGTATTCCCTCCCCCTGCCCTCAGTCATTTCAAGTCTCCAAAGCCATCCTGTAAGATGGTGGGATTGGTTGGTGGCAACTGTCCCTGAGTGTGTGTCCTCACACTTCTAAATGCCCACATAAAATTGTTAGAGCAGTGGCCATCAGAGCATCAAGGCTGTCATATTGCCTCCATGACTTTAAGCAGAAAAAGATCGAGATAAGTGAAGAAATTACATGTCTTTTATTGATCCTAAGAAAGCTTTGGTTTTATTGTAATATGTAATGCCCCATATAGAGAGGGTGTGTTTAGAGGGATTCTCTGCTAACTGTATTAGCTAGCCTTTGTCCTTCGCCCTTTCTTTGTCAATGCCATCAATTTCAATGCCATCAAATCTCTCATTTCCTGCTCCTACTTTATACTCTGGGAATAGAGAACGGAGACCTCCCTTAGAGAGGTTAACTGTGCAAACTCCAGTGCTCTGTGTACACAGAAACTCCACTGCCATTACAATATATGTATTGGTGTGCTACTGGGCCATGCTTGTGTCTGTCTGATGGGCATGCTGCATTTTTCTGATGAGTCAGGCCTCACATCTGGTCCCTTCTGCAATGCTGCAACTTTCGCATCTTTTTTTTTTTTTTTTTTTTTTTTGAGACAGCGAATAAATAATTTCTTTTACATTAGATAAAAAGTTGGTCTTGCTCTTTGGAAGCAAAAGACTTCTAGGTAATTCCATGTTTTCACTATAAACTGTACAGGGGTAGATTTGAGCCAGATTTATGCCCTTGAGAAAGTTTTATTTTTGCATGATTTAAACAAAAAAAATGTGCTCTCACAGTATTCGTCAGCCTAATTTATATGAAACTGGGGGGAGGGGTTGCCACCTGGAGGTTTGGATCTGCTCTGTGAGATGTGTCTGGTATGTGAATAAAGGACCAAACGAGGGGGAATAGGAGGAAGAGGAGGAGGAGGTGGCAGAGGAGCATGAGGGAGCCCACTTGAAAGGGAGACAGTTATCCCAGGCAACTGAATGGGGCATGCCCAACCAGCTGGGACGGCAGCTTCTACACTGTGCCTTTGGTATTGCTCTTGTGTACAAGGAGAAAGGCACCTCCTCCCCAGGCCATGCTTGCTGCTGCTATCAGTTCCCGGAGACCTGTATGCATTCCAAGGGACCATTCTTTCACTCAAGACAGGCTTCTGTTGCTCAATTCCCAGGCTGCCAGCATTTTGATTCCAGACCCTTCCAAAGCCCACCGGCATGTGAGAAGGAGGTGGGAGAGAGCAGCCCTTCCTGCTGTCTTCCTTGGGGCGGGGGAATGTCTGCAGACCCATCCAGTCTCTGGCAGGCTGGGATCACTCATGCTCACCTGAACAAACTGTGGGCAATGGGCTTCGGTTTCGCCTTGTTTGAGCAGTCAACGTCCTTATCTAAGACCCTTGCCATTTGCAATGGCCTACACTCAGGTGCTTTCACAGCATGAAGGCTGGTTGTCCAAGTTCTGTACGTTTCGGAGCTGGCGCTGCCTCTATGAAAGTTTGCTAAGTATACCTGAGTGGCAGTTTCATTTTCTAGTCTGGCACTGTGCCTCTGGGAGTATGACACAGCAATGAACAAGGCAAGTGTGTTCTTAGCTTCTAAGGAGTTCACGGTCTGAAGAGAAAGAGCTGTCGGTTCGGTCCAGTCACCACAGTGATATACACGGTCTTCACAGAGTGCCGTCTTTCTCAGCACTGGGTGGTGCTGGTGGCTGAAGGGCTTCATAAAGAGGGGCTACTGGATTTGAGACTTGAAGTATGAACCCAGAAACCTGAGATGTCAGTCTTTGGATACAGGGGATGCCAGTGCCATGTAGCTCATGAGGGGTTTCTTTTGACTTGACCAAGAACACTCTGCATACCAGCAGCCATGGTCATAGCAAGACCTTCCATGCATTCAAGGAGCATGCTTCAGTGCATAGTTCTGAGTCAGAGGGTCTGGGCCTGATTTCACAGTCTCCCCACTACACGGCTCATCTGTCAGGCTCTTTTTTCTTTCCACACCTGTGGCATGCATATCAGAATAGCTGTTTCTGTACAGGGATACATCGAGACATAGCTCAGATCAGCACGTAATGTGTTTGTGCAAAATGAGTGTTAGTTATTGCAACAATTTATTCTTATTTTGTCTTTGGAAGCAAGTCTATAGATTGTAAAGAGAAAAAGAGATTTTTCTCCAGTATCCACCCACAAATCTTTTATTATAAACAAATGAAGAAAGAGCTATAAAGGTTGTTCAATCATGCATGAAGGAATCTATTCAAAATATTTATTTATTAACTTCTCACTATGGTAGAAGGTATTATTTGAAATGAAAATGAACTGTGAAATAGGGTCCCTGCCCTCAAGTTCAGATAACCTGTGTGAGGAGCACCAGAGTTTCAGAGAATCAGGTGTGAGGGCTGGGGCCACAAGGGGGTGGCGTTGTGGAGTGTCAACTATTTTACTTTCTTGTTTCCTAAGTGGGGGAAACTGATCCTGGCCTGAAAAACGTGTGAACCGAAACTAGAACCCAGTCATGGCTGTGCTTCCTTCGCGCATAATGAATGACCAGCCAGCATACCAAGGGTTAACAGTGTGATCTACCGGCTAGCCTGGGATTGACAGTGCAATCCATGTCCATCCCCTCCAACTCACCTTGACAGCTATCAAAGACCCTTGCAGAGGCCTGGAGAAAACTTTTCACTCTGGTCCTTCCAGAAAGAACAGAAAGGGCTCCCATCTCCCAGTATCCGCTGAATGTTTTGTTTGTTTTCTGAGACAGGACCTCTCTGTGTATCCTGGGCTGCCCTCAAACTATCCATCTTCCATCCTTTGCTACCCGAATGCACAGATTGTAGATAGGCACTGCCATCCTCTGATTTTAAAAATGTCTAAACAGTTTTTATTTCTATTTTTGCGTATGTGTATGCCACACATATGTGGGTACCCTTGGAGGCCAGAAGAGGGCGCTGGATTTCTTGGAGTAGAAGTTACAGGAGGTTGTGAGCTGCCGGACATGAGTGGTAGGAGTTGAAATCCATTGGGACACTAGAGCACTGTTCATCTTGGAGAGCAGCAAATGGTGTTGAGCACCGAGCCATCTCTCCAACCCTATCCTCTGAAATTTTATGAGTTCATCTGCGCCAGGAATGACGCAAGGCCCAGGCAAGTGGATGCTCCTTAATGGATGGAGGTCTTACTTTATGGACATCCCAAAGTGCTTCCTACCTCCTCCTAGCTCAGGTATCCTGTCCCTGTTGTCAGCCCTTCCCCCCACCTTTTCAGAATGTGGTAGGTCTCTGGGCTTAATTATCTGAAGTGGTACTTGCCATATGGTTAGAAAGCATGCTTTACTCTCTTAAAGGGGGCATGGCCGAGAGACAAAGCACTCTCAAGGGATCTGGGCGAAACCCACACGCTGAAGAAACTTTAGAAACACCCACCGGGCTCCTCCCCAGCCAGACTTCACTTAGGTGATGGATTTGGGGGGGGGGCTGCTTCTGTCTTTATTGGGGACCAAACTAAGACTTTCTGTGTGTGGCAAGCAGCGTGTCATTTGCGATGTGTCCACATGTCAATATCCAGAGGCTGAACAGAAAGGGAGTCATGCTGGACCAAAGTGGGCAGGGGCCCATGCACCAGGCCTCTCTGGAGGACCCTCCTGGGGCTCTCCCCATCCCCCACCACTGGGCCAGAGTCTGGGGTCCTTCTGAAGTGTCAAGGAGCTGTCTTCAGAGCCTGCAAAGTTAAGCTTGGCTCCCTGTGTTGTTTTTGGGCAATTACCCTGAAAGTCCTTCCTGTAATTAACCCCAGCTTCACGGACATTGCTATTTGAACATCGTCCGCCCCCCCCCCCCGTCCTAAACCCGCCTCTCTGCCATTATTTTCTGGGAAGATGAGGCCCAGAAGGAGCTGCCTTAACTCAGTTTGCAACCAGCTTTGGTCTCCCAGAGATATGTGTGGTTCTTCTTAGGGATATTGCAAACCGGACACTCCTGCACACCCCACCCCCGCCTTCAACTTTTCTTCTTTCTTTCTTTCTTTTTTTTTAAGAAAAAAAAAAAAAACATTTTCTTCCTTTGCCCTTTTATATTTCTTCCTCTCCCTCCCATATTCTTTCATGTATTCAGAATTGTAATAGAAACAGCATCAAAGCCCAGAGCCCAGGCGAATCCTCCTCCCCTATCCTAAGTGTGCCCTTCTCCTGTCTGATCATTGACTCATAACCACAGAGATTTCCAGGCCTGGGCTGGGGAGGGGAAGGCTGAATAAGCAGAGGACCACGGTCTGCAGCCCCTAGGAGGAAAAAAATAAAGTGGAGGATTTGTTAAACAGGACCCCTCCCTCCCCCTTTGGAGATAATTGTTCAGAATAGGCTGAACTGACCCGGGTTGTTAGGAGGGGGATGAGTGTGGGGGGGTGGTGGTGAGGGAGGAGGGAGGGAAGCAAGCCTGCCACCCTCATCTAGCCACTGATGACTTCAATGAAGTGAGACTCATCTGGTCCGGCTCCAGACTCCCAAGGCCAGGCAGTGTTCTACCCCTACCCACACCACCAAGACCTCTGGGCGTTATGTAATTCCTCTGCCACAGGACACACACACATTAGTTGCCTACTAAGCATTGGGCTTTGAGTGGGCAGGTGACAGCTAACGGCTCCAACACCGGGGAAGTTAATGTGCCTGTCTTTGAAGACAGGCTGTGGGCCAAAGATAGCTTGGCACTTGCCCACCACCCAGACCCCCTCCCCTCGGGCCTCCATTGTGGATGAATGGGGACCACATCTGTTTCTTTTCTTACTGAGAAGTAAGAAGCTAAGACCCTAAAATGGGGACAGGCCAGCGCATACCTGGGTGGTCTCTAAATCAGAAAATGTGCCCCTCTGTCTCTGTCTCTCTGTCTGTCTTTGTGTCTCTGTGTCTGTCTCTCTGTCTTTGTCTGTCTGTCTGTCTGTCTGTCTGTCTGTTGTCTGTTTCCCAGAGTTCCTCATCTGGGCCTGTGTGATCAACACTTTTCATTGTTCTCTGCCCCTGCCCGTGCAGCTGTGGCATCGGGTGGGGAAAGCTCTGGATTAGTATATTGTTCCATTCTCCTTTTGGGTGCAGGCATATCGCTGCTCACCTTGCTTCCAGCACTGGAGCCCTCCCCAGACCAACCAAGCATACTCTAGGGCTCTAACTTGCGTAGACTGAGGCTCCGGGTCAGGCGAGAAAGAGGCTATCATTTCATTGTCAGCATCAGTGTAAACTTTAAAGTTAAGCTGTTCATACGGTGGGTTGGGATCACCCTTTGCCCTAAGCCCAGTGTCTCGAATCAGACTGTGTGGCTTGAGTCTCTATTTCATAGCTGCATGGTTGCTATGTGCTATATGCGATGAATTCTTTCTCGGTTGTCTCATCTGTAAAATGGGGATGATGTAAACTCTCCCTAGCCAGGTTACTGTGAGTCAGTCCCCAAGGCTGGCTGTTAGATCTGCTTAGGTGACAGCCTGTGATTGTCTCTCTCTGCCTTCTTGCCCCACATGGGACCTCCCTCAGTGAACTCTTTTGTCTTACTGAGCAGCCTTGCAACCCCTGGTGATTCCACTCAGCCCTCTCCTTAAAAGATATAGATAGCTTCCACTGCTCTCCTAGAGCCTAGAAGCTCCAGAAAAAGAGAAGTGTACCCAAACTGGGCTTGGAGACAAATTTATACTAAAATGTATTTGCTGATTATCTGAAATTGAGAGTCAGTTAGGCACCCAGTATTTTTATTTGCCGAACCTACACTCTAACTTGGGTATTTCCTTCTATGGTGACTACGTGGCTGCCATGCCATTGTAGCCCTGGAGTGGAAGAAGACAGCTGGTCTCCCAGAGCTGGCTCTGCTTGTGGGAAGAGATGCTCTGAAGCTCAGAGCTGGTGGAAGAGACGGGCGGTTTCAGCAAAAGCCAAGAAGCCTCGGTTCTCATAAAGGTTTTGAAGGAGCCATTTGCAGCATAACTGTCCATGACCAGAATGGACTAAGCCTTCTGGGAAGCTCTGTGGGTTTCTAAGACTTCAGTGTATATGGGTCGTAGAGATGGAGAGGCAGGAAAAGGAAGATAGAGACAGAGAGGGAGACTGAGGCAGGAAAGTGGCAACAGCGGGAGCCATCAGGATAGGGAAGTCTGTGGAGGCTGCACTGGGGTGTAAAGTGCGAGTGGCCAGCCTCTGTGCCTTTCACTTGCGTGTAAGCACAGTGTTTAGCTGGATGGCCAGACGGTTTGGTGTAATTTACTAAAGCACTCCGTGTTCCCTTTGCTTTGTTAACTTTCAAACTACCAAAACTTCTAATTCCTCTGTGCGCAGAAGAGATACCACGGGGCCGGATCAAATTCAGGCCTGTGGTTGTGTTTCAGAACTTACCAAAGGAATCATATAGGGAGGCTGTCGAGGCTTTTGTGGTTGTAGTTGAGAGTCAGCTGGCAAGAATTAATTATTATCACTGCTTATGTACGTCAGTGAGTTCAGGGCAAAAATCTGCTGTCTTATGGAGGCTCACAAAGGGTGGCTCACTTTACAGAAGATGCTTCCAATTGAGCCAGATTGTCATCTGCTGGTTGTGACACCACAGAAGTTAGATCAAATGAGAAAACTGGTGTGTGTGTGTGTGTGTGTGTGTGTGTGTGTGTGTGTGTGTGTGTGTGTGTGTTTCTGTTTCTTCTTCTTTTTCTTTTCTAGAAAAAGTGTTTCGTCGCTGGCCACTACAGTGGTGTGATTCAGATCCTAGTATTTACAGAAGCAAACCAGTAGATGTACCAGCATACTAATGTGGCAGACAGTCTGAAGAGCACACAGGGGGCAGGCATCACCTCAGGAGATGGTTGAAGTGCCCAGAGAGTCTGGTGGGGGGTGTGGGGGGTGTGGGGGGGGTGGGAGGATGGGTGGATGCAGGCTTGAATAGTGGAGTGCCCAGTCTGCTTACCTGTAAGGGAAATCTGTGTGGGTATTTTTGTTTCCCAAATATTCTCTTCTGTCTCGTTTACAGGAACAGCGGGCAAATATATGGAAATACATCTGCCACTTGTTACAGAACTAAATCCTTATCTGAGCGCCCACAGTAAATAAGTAACAGCATAAATAAACAAATAAGTGAGGTCATTATTTCTTCCCGAGGTCTCCAGAGAAGACAGCTAGGCAACAGTTCACTAACAGTAAAATTCCAGTCTGTGTTTAGAGCTGTCGGGGGAGACTCCCGCCTCGCTGAGCCTGATTTGTCTTCCAACCCCTCGGCTTGTGAACTGCGTGGCTTCCCTTTAAAGAACAAGAAATGAGGTACAGGCTGCACTTTGTACACGGCAGGAAGTCAGTGACCAACAGATTAAAGGAGCTGGAACTTCAGGGTAAAGAGCAGAATGGAAGCCACTTTTTTTTTTCTTCACAGAAACGGCCCTAACACAGGCGGCAACAAAGGGCCAACAAGAACAGTTTGCATTGTCTTCTCCCCGTTAGCTGGTTTGACAACCAACCTTTCTAGGAAGCATAAGGAACCATTTGTCATGACCCTATCTTCTTTGCTTCAACCTAACTTTTCTAGGAGTTTGGTTTCTAGGCATGGCAAGGGATCACCTGCTCTGTGCGATGCTTATTCATGCACGTCATTTTACCTTCCATCTTCTCTCTTCCTTTTCTTTTCTTTTTTTCATTTTAAGCACCAGAAGATGGGGGTCTTCCTCTGTCAACAATTCTTGGTACCTGCTGGCTCACCCTTCTCTCTCTCTCTGACCCAAGGCCCATCCTTTTTCTTCTCAAATCCTATTTAATTTTTTGCATTTCCTGATTTTTATCTTGGGAAAACAAAAGCCAGCTGCAGTCACTAAGGAAACAGCTGAGGGTGCTGGCAGGTAGAGAGAAGCCTTGCAGGTTTTCAGCCCAGACCCTGAGAACGAAAACAATGTGTCAGATTGCAAGGGTTTGTACACTTCCCAGATTCTGTCTTCTACACACACACACACACACACACACACACACACATGCACGCACACACACACACATGCACACACACACACACACGCACGCACACACACACGCACGCACACACACACGCACACGCACACACACACGCACACACACACACACACACACACACGCAGGAATGTTTGCACACACGTCCCCCTTTGTGCCTCTTCCCGGGCATCGTTCTCACTCTCTACAGCTGTGCTTCTAATCAGTAGAAGATGCATCTTGCTTGCAATCCACACTCCTTCTCTCTGCATTCTTAACCTTCTATCTTATGCATGGATCACTGGTTAGCTTAGAAATGCGCGGACACAAAGGAGGAGCTGCCATGTGAGGTTTGACGGCCATAATGGCTGTTTATAAGCCTAATCCATCACGTTTAGTGGACACCTCCATTTTTGTCCCTCTGAAAAGGTATAAATAATAAAATGGGATAGCTCCGGCTCGGAGGTGCCTTGGTAAATATTTTAACTATTTACAAGCTCACACCACCAACAATAGAAGCATCTGTACACTGCAGATCCCCCCACCGCCTCCCTACACCCCCTGCCCACCCCCTATCATTCTAGGAGCCCCAGATGGTCCCTACTATTCAGCCAACAATAACATTGCTCTATGGTGGAGTTTTCGCTACTTGGGTTACATTTCTTTTTGCCATATCTCATTGTGATATTCCCAACTTGTCCCCACTCAGTCCCTACAGCCCCCAGCAACCCTTCCAAAGGAAATAGCTCTAAATAGCTTTTCCACAAGCAAGCAAAAAAGGAGGCCTGGGAGCAACATGGCAAAGGCAGGGTTTCAAAGCGCAACTCAGAGACAAGTCTCACCAGTTATAAACCGGCCTCCTCAAAGTTGAAATATTGACAGGACCCACTCATTCTGTGGTCCAGCTCAAGGTGAGCATTGGGCAAGTACCCTGCGAAGTTACCAACATGCTGAGCCAACTCATTATTGGTGTGAATCTGCTCCCGGATTGAGGCACAGAATGGATGGGGATGCAAGGGGCAGGGGGTTGCCTGTCAATTCTTTGGAACTTACCACGTCTGACCATGGGGTTGAGGTGGGGACGGGACTGGAGGTGGAGGCACAGGGCAGCTTTTTAACCCTTTCACTCCTTCTTGCTCCGTGCATGAACAAAGCAAGGAGAATCTGCTGCAAACCACAGAAATCTTAAGTTGTATCCAAGCTTCCGATGATGATAACATTATAGTCATGCAGAGATGCAAAGAGAGAGATAGAGAGGCAGGCAGCTGGCATGCTTTAGCATCCTGTTCTGGAGTCAGGGAGACCCACTTTGGGGCACTCCACCAGCTCACACTGGTTTTATTCTATAATGTGGGCAGGGAGAAAGTGCAGCAATTACTGGATGGGGTGGATCTGAAGAAGGAGCTGTGTGCCTTATAAAGGCTGTGATGATGAGTGCTGACAAACCAACCTATCCTGAAGACATCAACTCTGAGGTTGGAGAAATGGCTCAGTGGTTAGAGGCACTGACTGCACTTCCAGAGGATCCAGGTTCAAATCCCAGCACCCACATGGCAGTTCACAACTGTCTGTAACTCCAAGATGTGACACTCTCACATAGACATACATGCTGGCAAAACAGCAATGCACATAAAATAAAGGTAAATAACCTAATATATATATATATATGTGTGTGTGTGTGTGTGTGTGTGTGTGTGTGTGTGTGTGTGTGTGTGTGTGTGTGTGTGTGTGTGTGTGTATTTATATATATATATAATCAAATCTTTTGAAAGTAGCACTGGAGTTTGAAGTTTCCTCCAAGGGGTGAAGAAAAAACAAAACAGAGATATAAACACACACACACACACACACACACACACACACACACACACACACACACACACACACACACACACACACACACACACACACACCAAACCACAGGACCACACTCCTGAACCTGAAATGGCCATTGCCCCTCCAGAGTCCCCATTTCAGTATGGAGCTCCCTGCTTTCCAAATTTGGTCAATAAAATTAACAGCCACCCTTTGAGTGGAACATCACACCTGCAAATGAGCTCATGCTGGCGGGGCTGATTGTCCTGAGGAATGTGAGGGTTACATTTCACAGCTCCTCTCCACGGAATGAATGAAGAGCTCATAAAGAAACTCCTCTCTCCTCTTGTTCTGTGGCCCCCAACATGGGGTGTGTGCTGCAAAGAAAAATATTTATCCTGTTTGTGTGGTGCCGGGTTCCTGAATGGCCCACCAATAAAACAACACCATAAAGGGCATTTCACAGCTGAGCTTGCAATTTAATAAACAGATGCAAACAGGAGGCTTTGGAGGTCAACAATTAAAAAATAAAGCAGGCTAAAGTTCTGTAAAGTCCAGGGCCAGGGGCCTGCAGCTGTGGTAAGGGAGGGTGAGGGGTGGGAAACAGCATCTCCAGGCACAGGGCTGAGTTTAGGGAGCCTTATGTGGCCTGTGAGATAGGTCCTACAACTCCACTTCCAGGAGGAGAGGGAACCTGTGAAAGCTGGTAGACTATCAGGAATGAGACAGGAAATCCTGCTGTGTTGGCTTCTCTCTCTTTCTGAGTCAAAGGCAAATGATCAGAGACAGTGAATAATCAAACTGCAACCCCCATTCAGTTGGCTTTGAAATCGGCTTTTTATTTAAAATTTGAAAGTCTATGTATACGTCTGAGTGTGTGTCTGAGTGTGTGAGTGTGTATGTATAAGTGTGTATATGTCTGAGTGTGTGTGTGTTTAGTGTGTGAGTGTGTATGTGTTAAGTGTGTATATGTCTGAGTGTGTGTGTGTTTAGTGTGTGAGTGTGTATGTATAAGTGTGTATATGTCTGAGTGTGTGTGTGTTTAGTGTGTGAGTGTGTATGTGTTAAGTGTGTATATGTCTGAGTGTGTGTGTGTTTAGTGTGTGAGTGTGTATGTGTTAAGTGTGTATATGTCTGAGGTGTGGTGTTAGTGTGAGTGTGTATGTTAGTGTGTGAGTGTGTATGTGTTAAGTGTGTATATGGTATATATGTATGAGTGTATGTGTATCTGAGTGTATGAGTGTGTGTGTGTGTGTGTGTGTGTGTGTGTTTTATGATGCAAAATGACAAAAGGAAACCAGAAAAGCTGAGCAGGCTCACCGTTCTCTGTCTGTTCTGACTTGACCCCCATGCCTCTCTAGCCACTGTTCTCTCGAAGCGTGTCCACCTGCATGGGTGCAGCTATGAGTGCCATTCCTCCTATGCTACCCCAGGCTCTGTCCTCTCCTGGTCTCAGTTTGCTCTTCTGTGAAATGGGTGAACAGCAGTGCCTAGCTGCTGGCTGCTGTGCTGGGGGAACACTCTGGGTGACTGTTGTCCTTGGCAGTGCTTGAGACAGTGCTTGCTAATACCCAGGATTCTAGATGTTGGCTCTTTTTAGAGTTAGCTGGGTCCTTTAAAGGTTCTTGTTTTGGTGACTCTGGGGCATTCCACTGCGGCAGGCAGCCCTTATGGGTGTGTGTAGGAACCTGCCTACGGTTGAAGGCCTGAGGCCAGCTTGGCCATTCTCAGGAACACTGTGCAAGGGTCTCCCACTGGCCTGGTATTTACCAATTAATGTAGACCTGTTGTCCTGCTGAGCCCGGGGTCAGCTTGTCTCTGCTTCCACAGGATTGGGATTAAAGGTGTGTACTGTCAAGCCTGACTTTTAAAGGTGAGTGCAGGGGTGGAACCCCTTGAGCTTGCAAAATGAGTCCTTTGTCAACGGAACCCCCCTACCTCCCCATGCCCTCCCTCTCCGCCCCCACCCTGCAGCCTTTGCTATATGCTTTAGTTGCTTGCTTTGGTTAGCTTCTGTTTTATATTTGGAATTTTTAGTTCCGAAAACTCTCATTGGTTCACCTGGCATTTCGCAGTCAGTGTTGTTTCCATTCCTTTTTTCCAGGCTGGTGGAATCAGCTCAAAACATCCAGGAATTGTGAGGGATATCTTTTTCTGGATCACTCAGGAGTCCAGAGAGCTCACCCTGGTGGCCTTTCATATGTGTTTAACCTATAGACATGCTTTGTTCACCCTGGAGACCTTAAAGACGCTTGAAGCCAATATGAAAAAGAATAGCATCCACACTGACCCTGCCAGAACCAAACCAAAACAAACAAACAAACAAAAACAAAACAAACAACAAAACAAAACAAAAAACAAAAACAAAACCCAAACCAATAATTTCATATTAATGGGCTCTGCTAGGACTCTATGAATAGGTGGTAACACGGGGCCTGGATGACTCCTGCAGCGCAAACGAGAATATATCTGAGAGACAGTTGTCTGTTCTGAGAGGCTCATGACCCCCTTATCCTCTGCTTTCCCCACTCCTGGGACCACCTGCCATTCGCAGTAGCCCCCCCATGACACTGCTTTTCTAACGTCCAGTTAACCAAAATGGGGCCATAAAAGACGCTGAAAGGGAGTTTTCATTTATTTATTTTTTTTCGCCACGGAGGCTCTAATGAAAGCATTTCTTCAGTGCAGAACACAGCACACCACACCTCACCGGTCAGTTTTTAGCTTCAAGCCTCCAAGGACTCCCGTTGTGAGGAGGACACAGTCCACATCTCTTAGCGTGGCCTTTGATCGTTTGAGGTCTCATCTAAATGTCCTTCCCTGGGTATCTGTGAAGGCTAAGAATTTAGAAACTGGGTGCAAACTGGATCTCTCAAGCCTCACTGTTCACTTCACATCTCCTAATTTTGGTTCGTGCTTCTCGCACTTCCTAAAAATCAGTCTCTCCCCCTCCCTCCTTCTCCCTCCTTCCTTCCCCCTCCTCTCTCTGAGATGGCATCTCGCTGTACTAACCACAGGGCGGTCCTGAACACATAGGCTCTAGTGATCGTGCCTCAGCCTCAGAGTGGCTGCGATAATGGGTTGGCTTCGGTACTCTTAGATGCCATTTATCTGCCGCTGCTCTTCATTACTGTCGCCTATGTGCTGAAGATGCACCAGTGTGTCTCCGCACGCAGCGCCTTCTCCGCATCCGCTACTGTGTGTTAGCTGCCTTTGGCATTACTACGTTTATGTGTTTTCATTTCAAAACATAATTCCTTCTGCTCTGACATATGGCCCTGTCCAAAACAACAGCTAGTGATTTTTGGAGTATTTAAACCATGACAGGCACATTGCCAGCTCTTCTGTTTGTGGTTCATTCACTCTCCCAGCGGCCCCCTGACTCAGAACAATGGTTCCCAATTTACAGATGGGGCTGTGATCAGAGAGGCTGGAGGTCATAAGGCTGGAATCGGTATCCTGACATTTTGGCTTCAGACGTCAGCTGTCTGAAGACTATGCAAACTGTGTCTGTAGCAGACGATCAGCTAGGATGTGGCTACCTTTCCTTCCTTTCCCCAGTTGGCCTAACCACAGTGTCTATTCACTCTGCAAATGTCTTGCCCCAAGACTGGCATAATTTTGGGGTACCTAGAGTGTGGAGTGTCAGGCAGAAGAAATGGAACATTCAGAAGGAGACAAAAGTTCTGCTGCAGGTACGGGGCTGCAGCTGGTTGAGGCAAAGTTTCCCAGACTGGAGGTGTGGGCTTGAGCCGAACTTTGAAGGAAATGTTGGTGTTAGTATGTGAGGAAGGAATGTCAGATGGGAGTCCAGGCAGAGGGAAGGAGCACGTGACAGTTGGAGCCTGAAACAGCCTAGCGCATTTGGAAGCTGAAGTTGGCTCTGGCTGGATCACAGCATTAGAGAAAGTTAGCAGAGGAAACTTGCAGGGTAGGCTGGCCCAGGAGTGCAGAGTGGGAAGATGAGATGCTTAGTTGAAACTTGCAGAGTTTAAATACTATAGGTACCAAGGTACCTCCTCAACTTCTTTCTATCATTTCAAGGCTTCTTGGTTTTGTTTCTTGGCTTCAGTGGTGGTCATGGTCAAGATTATATTTTCTCTTTCTCATCTCTAGGGTCAAGGACAGTCCATCTTGACTTCTACCCTTCCTCTTCCTTCCAAAGTATTCACAGAGAGATTTCCGTTATTATGGGACCAGTTTAAGGGCTGGGCCCCGAAAAGTCGTCTTTTGGGTTCTCCAGGTCACCCACTACCTGAACCTTAGTAGAAATTCTTTAAGAGAATGTGAGGAGCCCAGACTGTGCCAGGCATATACCAGACCCCAAAGTACTGAGGGACCAAATCCTTTCCCTGAAGATCCCGCTGCCATGTTAAGAAACCATGAGCAACACGTTCAATTTGAAAGTACCTCTTGCTCCTCTAGAAGGTTCTAATAGGTTTTCACAGCAGAAAGCTCTTCATCCATTTTCCTACACTTGACCTCATCTGTTTCGTAGGTGTATCCTAGACAGTGGCTAAGAATGACTGGAGTGCCCCAGAGCCTGAATTTGATACTTATTAGCCTTTCAGGCATCTTTTAAGTTTTGCTACAGTAACAAAGAACCAGGGGATTTCAGCAATCCAATGAAAGTTTATTTCTTACTACTATTTTCTGTCCCTCTAGGGGTAGGAGGTCCTGTTTGTATGTTAGGATTTGTGATAGAAAAATAACTTCTCCCACATTGTTTTAATAGACCGATATTTGCTCTTCACCTTAGGTATGGCTTGCTTTATCAATGGGGTCACGGGAAATGGGATTTGTAGAAGTTTGAAAACTGTGTATTCAGTTGTAGGCCTTTGAGCATCCTCTCTCTGCCTTATGACAGACATGTACACGCTAGCTCCCAAGCCTTCCTGTGTGCTACATCAGCTTCTGTGCTCTGTGCCACTGAGACTCTGTGGTTGTGAGTTATGCAGTTAACAATCAAGAGCTAGAGAGATGCCGGTCAAAAGCCACACACAAGGGCTGGAGAGATAGTTCAGTGGTTAAGAACGCTTGCTGCTCTTCTAGAGGACCGGAGTTTGATTGCCATCCCCCATGTCTGGAGGCTCACAGCCACCTAAAACTGCCACTGCAGGGGATCTGACACCCTCTTCTGGCCTCCATGGGTATGTAAATACGTGTACATTTTCTCTCTCTGTCACTGTTTCTATCTCTCTGTCTCTCTGTCTCTGTCTCTGTCTGTCTGTCTGTCTGTCTGTCTCTCCCCCACGCCTCTCTCTCTCTCTCTCTCTAACACATACATTAATAAAAATAAAATAAATATTTTAGAAATACATCAAGAGCAGAAAAAAGCCCACCCAAATAAACTTTTCTGTATCTTTCCACTACAACTGAGAAGTTGTGCATAGCTCTAGAATATTCTCTTGGGGGAAGAAAGGCAAGGAGTTTAATGTCTAGAGATAATTCTAGAAGCACCCTTTGACAGTTCACTAAGCAGCACTGTGTACTGGGCCTTGCAGTTGGTGTGAGGGAGGGGTCACACTGGTGGGTTAAAGCTCTTCAGTCCACCAGTCTCCTCTGCCTGGTACCGTTTGGACAATGGCGATGCCTAGAGGGGACCCGTGTGCAGACGGTGCATGTTTTGGTTCCTGTCTAGACCATTCGACCCCGAACTGAAATAGCTGAGCTGACCAAGGAGCTGAATACAGAGCTGAAGCAGGCGGGAGGCAAGCCTGGGAAGGGAAGGGGGACAGAATGCTTAAAAATAGTGGGAAACGCGTTGCCCAAGGGCTCAGAGATAAACAAAGCAGTTTCAGTGTCTAGTCCCACCGCTAAGGTCATGAGACTTGGGGAAGTTGGTTGTTTTGGGGTCAAAGGTGCCTAGTGGGGAGGTGCTAGGGGGAGTGGGTGGGAGGCAGTTGGTTGTTTCTGGGGTAGGAAAAGGTGTTCACTTTCCAGCCAAAGTAAGAGATGAACAGTTACTCTGAGGAGGTCACAGATTCTATCAATCAGTACTCCCAGCTGCAAAGGACAGAACGCTCAGCTCTGTTAGGGTGCTGTGGCCTTGGCCGTTCTTTATCTAGTTCAGGCCAAGATGGGTGGTGGTGTGTGTAGCTCCTTCTGTCATCTCTCCTGGGACTTCTCCCCATTCTGCCTCCCACCAGCTCTTCTCAGGTGCCCAGGCATGCTGCCCTTGTGAGAGAATGAGTGTGAACGTTAGCATGGTGGGCTTGTATGTTCACTTCTGGGAGCAAAGTTTACTTTATTATAAGCGGCTGTTTTGAAAATGTCAGCTTTGCAGCTCAGGACTGTTTTTTTTTTTCTTTTCTTTTCTTCTTTACTGACCTCTTATAATCTTAATAGCTAATATTCTTTTGATTGTTTTCTGTGTGCCATACACGACTCAAAGCTCTTCCTGCATATTGGCTCATTTAACCCTTAAGACAAACCAATGGGCAGCACAGTTATGGCTCTCATTTACAGTTAAGCAACGAGGCACAGGCAGCTCCCTTAGCTTGCCTGAGAAAGAGCTGGGATTCAAACCCGGAAGACCAGCTCCAAAACCTGTGCTGCTGCTTAACCACCACATTAGCGAGGACACTGTAACGTCTGTAAGTGTGCTATTTGTTTACCCACTATGTTGCTGCACTTTGTGTATTTTCTCCAACTGGAAAAAAAAAAAAAGCTGTAACATGTAATCAGTGTCAACTTTTACATGCGGCTCAGTGAGCGTCAACAGTGGTCTCAAACCACAAAGCCAGTGACACCAGAGTGCACTTTGGTTTTGAGCACAGACCTGGGAAACAGGTGAGCACCCAGTGGAGAACGGGATAGAGGCTGGACATGGATGAAAAAGAAATGGAATAATGTTGGGCCTTTAAGATATCAAATCGAGAATAATATGCTTTAAGCAATGCTCCGTGCAAAAAGAAAAATTCACCGCACGATGACACACATACACACCCTGGGCCCTCCAATTCATTTAAGTCACATGCGACAGGATGTGTCTGACAGAAAGATATCTGATAGACACTGAAACCGTTCCTAGTTTTCAACAGCAGCAAAGAGCCCAGCCCCCAACCCTCCATCGTCATGCAACACTTTGTCTTGGGGCTCAACTAATCCTAGTCCAAAGCAGCCGTGGGGCGGAGGAAGAGGCAAAGACTCTCGACAGAGAGAAAGAGGCATTAAAGGAAGGCCCCCTGGGGAAGGACACACTCGGGAGGCCCCACAGATCATATTTTGCTCTCTGGATGGGAGGTCTGGGGAAGGCTTTCAGGGCTTCAGTCTCTACAAGTTTTGCCTGAATGCGTTGTGTAGTCACGTCTGGAAGTGAGTAAGAAGAAAGGGTGAAGGAAAGAGGAGAGATGGGATGGATGAAGATTTTAGCTTGATAGTCTTACATCGGAATTAGCCAATTCCTGGTGAGCTTCTATGTCAAGATATATAATATATGATTTATATTATATATTAATCTATATTTCTCAAATATATATATATTATAACACTAGTTACCTAGTATAAAATACATATCAAGACATGTTCACTGCCTTCTGGCACACATTGCCTACAAGCCTTGAGGCCTCTGAGGTAGTCAGAGTGTCTTTTACATGAACACGGCCATCACTGACTGGAAACCCCCAGATGCCTTCATGATAGAAGCTGTTCAGCAGAGATCAAGACAGAATTAGAAGACTGAGACGTTCGGTCCCAACTTCCTGGGGCAGAAGGGCCGAGTTGATCTCAATGGCCAACAGTGTAATGAATCATGGCCCCTTTAGTGGAACCTAAAGTAAAAACAAAAAGACGGTTCTGGTGAGCTTCCTGGTAGCAGAACTCAGAGGAGATTTGAGGGCAGTGCCCAAGAAAGGGCATGGACAATCACCCCTTCCCACTGCTGCGCCCTGTGCCTCTCTGCTAATGGGATGCTGTTCGGTACCCAAGAGGCATAGGTTGGTTATCCCTGCCCACAACACCTGCTAGCAGAAGCATCTCAGAATGGCTGCCTTTGCTCATAGACTGAAATAGTTCCTAGTACACAATGACGTATTTGAGGGATGGGATCCCAGTCCAAACATGAAATGCATCTATGTTTCATGTATGTCTTATGTTCCTAGTCTGACGATGTAATCTTGCACATTCCTGGTGTGCCTGTGCTTTGGCTGCAGCCATCACATGAGGGCCATTACGTAGGTCTCCACTCATGCTGTCACGTTAACCCTCGGAAATTTTCAGTGCGCACAGCACTTCAGATTTCAGACCTTGATACAGAATGATAGAAGAATGGGATGCAGCCAATTGAAGTCACACTTGAGACTTTGAGCTTCCTCTGGGCTGGAACGATGTGGCACCTCACTCTCCTCCTGTGACTCTACCTGAGCACATTCATAGCTTCGGCAAAGCTGTGACATTCTGAAAGTGGGTGTACAGAACCTATTGTCAGCTTATAATGGCAAGCTGGGGTGCACGTCTGTTGCCAGTCTGCATGCAACTGAATGCATATGGCAGACTGCCATCAGTCTACACTTACGTGTTGCTTACCCATGAGCTCTGGGGGAACGTGCTGTTAGATGATTCACTGCTGCGTGAGTACCGCAAAGTGTTCTTACACAAACTATTTCATTAAGTGAGATTATGGAACACCGTCTTACATGGGGCCATGTGCCTTGAGTGTGTGCAAGCTATATATACTTACACATAGGGTGGTCTGTGTATTCCCGATGGTTTTTCTTTTTCTCTTGAGAACCCCTACTAGTGTAGAATTGTGCATAGTGGCTAATGTGGAAAATGTCCTTTTACGATTGCAGTTGCATGCTACCACAAGCCAACAACCTAGGAAAGCAGCCCATGGCCAACCAACACCTCGGCCTTCAGATGGAGCATGACTCAGTGTGCACTGTGACCGGCGCTGGCACTTCTGATACCCAGAACTGTGAGACACCAGCCCCTGTTGTACTGTGTCAGTTGGTGTGCTGCGCTTCATCTCAGCAACCCCAGGACGCTGAAATAAACGCCGGGGTGTGACTATATGTAATGTAATAATGCCTGACTGTATAAGAGAGTACAATAATACTGTTAATAGAGATGGAAGCTTGGCACCTGGGCGTTGCAGAGGGCGTTGCATGAGGCCAGGTCTGCAGGACCCAGGGGAGGCTTCCCGGGCCTTGGGAGGCACTGAGTCGGGGAGCAGTTCTGAGCTTTAGCTATTCTTTCACCTGCAGCCTTTTACTCCTTGGCCGTTTTCTCTCCCCCGTACATAGTCTGCGCGTGTATCCTGAGGCTTCTCTCAAGCAGTAATCTTGACCATGTTCTTTGAAGTGCTAGAGTCAGCTGGGAGTAGTTGGTTGAGAACATGGGGTCTGGGCTGGAGAGATGGCGGCTCAGCTATGAAAGGCTAGGTTCATAACCAAAAACATAAAAGGGTCTCAGGTATTTGGTCTTAATGCAGACCTGCGCTTTCCCTGGGCTAGGGCTTTCCCTCCCTTGACACTCTGAAGAGTCAAGCTGGCTGGACCCAGGCACCTCCAGCAGCTGCTGAAGCTTCCAGTCGATTATTTCCACTCATGTGAGCCTGCTCTTGTTTTGGATGCAGTTGCAGCATGTCAGCCAGTGCTCGGTCAGTGCTCACCATGGGCGGAACAGCGAGCTTGGGACACTTTATAAAGACTGCCTTTCTGCAGATCACTCAATCCAAATATGACACCTGCTTTGGGAATGAGAAAATACTGACTCTGTAAGCTTTTCTGGATTGAAAGTTTTTCTCTGCTAAGATGCATAGATAGCTAGGACTGGCATCCAGGGTACCCTGGGGCAGAGTCAGCACTCACTGTTATCTTCCTGTGTCTGTCTGTCTGTCTGACTCCCTCCCTCCTTCTCTCCCTCCCCCCCACCCCTTCTCTCTCTTGCTGGCGCACGCGCGCGCGCGCGCACACACGCACACACACACACACACACACACACACACACACACACACACGTCTAAAGACAATGATTCAACCTTATGTTTTCCCTAGTAAGCTATGGAGACCAGTTCCTTACAGGGTCCTGCTATTAGGGCACAGATGAAAGACATTTTCTATCTATCACCTTTAGATCTGACCCTTGCAGGCTGGAGAGGAATGCCCCCTACCCCTCAGGCTTCCTGTGTTGTTTTTCGTTCCTTTTGTTTCTCACCAGAGAAACCCAGCCCTCTCATGCTGGGTTCGTATTTCAGCATGCTCCTTAGCATTACAGTTTTGGGGGGATCCCCATCACGACTGGCTTACAGATGGTGAAAGTACAAGATTCCAAGCTTTCCAATTCTGGCTGGGTGTGCCTGACACCCAGAGCAGACATTGCTCTTTGCTGCTTCCCTTTCTTCCCTCTGAGAGGCCTGATGCGCCAGGACACCCAGGCCCAGGGAGGTGGTGTGCTAGGTGTGAACATTTGGCTTTTAAATCTTGGCACTAATTTGGCCCACCCAGGCAGTCCTTTGTTAGGGAACTGTGTGTATTGGGGCATTTCGACGCATCCTTACTATGTACCCTCTAAATGCCATCAGCATCAAGTGGCACTGGGACGATCTCTGGAGAGTCAGTCTCACGCCGCCTGACCTAAGCACTCATCTGAGGTGCTTGATACTGCATCCTTCCTCTTTGCCCGTGCAGTTGCTTTTTAAGATTCCACGGCAGCTCCAGTTAATCATATGACCCTCCTCTTGTTAGATCAATCTGCTGAGGACAGGGAGAAAAGATCTCTGTCATGTACAAAAGGGGACTTTTCTCCTCTACAAGAAAGAAGCAGGAGCTGCTTGGATCTGTTAGAGCCGTAGGGTGAAATTCAGAGACAGGGCAGATAGGGTCACTTATGGTATTATACAGAAACCTCACCAACCTAGAACCAGCAACCGCGCTTGTCGTGGGTTCTGCAATATGACAAAGTTTACTGGAGCAATGTGGAGGGCTCATATCATTTGAGATCAAGACCTGGTATGAAGTTTTGGCTATGTTATTAAGAGTGTGAAAAAAAAATCACAAATTATAAAAACGGAATAGAACCTCAAAATGGTCTCACAAGCAAGAGCTGCCTGCTTTTTCCTCTCTCCTCTCTTCCTTCTCTCTCGCTCTCCCTTCTCCCTCTTTTTTTTTTTTTTTTTTTTACTTTCTGTCCTTTCAAGTGGTAGTATTGCCATGGTAACCAGGTTCAGGTGATCCACTTATGTCAGACAGTTGAGTATATGGGCCTACTGTAGTAAGTTATGCACCACTGTGACCTGCTTAAGTTGACTGAATTCTGAGACAAAGGCAATTCAATGGGGGAACCGATGGTCTTTTCAGAAATTTAATGATCATATGCAAAATAATCATAATTACTATAATGATGATAATGATCAACTTGAACTCTACCTCACGTCTCATACAAAAATGAACTTAAAATGGAGCATTATAGGTATTTCAGACCTGCAGTAACATGGGCAGCACATAGATGCAACTAAAATACATTTTGCTAAGAGAAAGATGCAAGACCCTAAGACTGCATACTGTTTAATCCCATGTAATGATGGCACAATAGAAACTGAAAACAGGAGGCCAAGGAGATGGTTCTGTTAGTAAGCTTGGTTTGTGAGCATGAAGAGCTGAGTTGGGGTCCCGGAAGCATGCAGAAGGCGAGGTGCAATGGCACACTTCTGTATTTCCAGTGCTGAGAGGCAGAGAAAGGAGGACCCAGTAATCTCCAGGCTCAGTGAGAGACTTTCCCAGAAAATAAGTTGAGAGTGACTCAAGAGATCACCCAAAGTCGACTTTTAGCCTCCACATGCATGTACAACATGAGCACATGTACTCACAGCCATGTACGTGTGCGCGCACACACACATGAAGCAAATCTTTGCGTGTAAAAGAGAAAAGGTGTATTTTGATATAGATGTGGGTATGTATGCAAAGACTTCCATTTCCTTTGAAGGCATGAAAACAATAACATCCCAGCATCAACGAGCACTTTGAATACCAGAAAGTCACACTGTGATAGAGGAACCATGGCTCCTTATAGAAGTGACTTATTGTAGCCAAACTGAGGTGGAGGAAATGGAGGATGAGTTTGGAGCCTGTTGTGGTATTAAGAGTGAGGAGGTAACAGGAGAAAACATTTTACTGATCTATCACACAGCATGCTGTCTGTAGCTTCTAACAAGGCTGACTACATTTCAACTTTGCACACACACACACACACACACACAAGTTGGGAAGGCAGTAAGCGTGTTAGTTAACTTGATTTGATCACTTCACAATATACGTGTGTATATCACAAACATCCCTTAAAATGTATCATTTTATTGTCAGTTCAAACAATCTGTAAAGGGAATTCTTTTACTATAAAGGAATAAGTGTGCATTAATAAGGAATAAGTGTGCATTAAGAAGACACAGCATCTATTTGAGAACATCCTCAAGGACCTAGACACTGGGGAAAACTTGAGGAATAAACTAAATGATGCTAGGCTAGTGAACGCCCAGGTCAGTACTGACTGTGAAACACCCAAGGAATAGCAACTAGAAGGAAGAATGACTGCTCTTTATGGAAGAATTCCAATGACCCGAGAAAAGAAAGTCACCACCAGTACACCACAGGTTATCTCAGACAAGATCCATAGGTGACAAAGCCTTAAGAAAAAAAAAAAATCAGATATTTGCATAGTTTTCTCAAATAAACACTGCTTCACTGCAAAGAGAAAAATGATTGGGGCTGGGGAGATGGCTCAGTGGTTAGAGCACTGGCTGCTCTTCCAGAGGACCTGGGTTAGATGCCCAGCGCCCACAGGGTGGCTCTCGACTATCTGTAACTCCAGTTCCAAGGACTCCAACATCTTCTTTTGGCCTCCATGGGCACCAGGAATACACATGTTCCGTGGATATACATGCAAACAAAACAGACACAGAAAATAAAAACAAATAGATTTTTTTTTAAATGACAGAGAAATGATAACTTTGCAGTGAAGGAAGCTTGCAGTTCCCCCTTCCTGTGTGGCCAAGGCTAACACCACTGTTGAGGAAACCTCATTTTGTTCCTGCTAACACTGAGCCTTTTACCTTTGTGCCATGTTTACCAACAAATCACAGAAAAAGACCATACAGTCGCAAACTGAGGACCAGATGTTTCCAGATTCTTAAAGGGCAGAAGTGTTCTTGAGAGCATCTTTCACCAATAGTCACAGACTCCCTTCTCTGCGTGAAAGAGAGGTCTTCTTGTGTGACTCACTTATTTTTAAGTCAACACTTACCAGTATTAAAAAAAAAATTAATGTATTCTGGGAGGGAACTGACAGACAGTAGGATACATAGTGCAAGCCAATCTATAGTTTCCAAAGAGTTTAGGGAAGCTGCCAAAATTAAAGTTGGCAGAAAACAGTTCACTAAATCTCCAAAGAAGAAAAAAAAAGAAGTTATATTACAAATTCTATAACTATTTCTAGAGTGGTAGGTAAGGCATGCTTAATACTGACGAACAAAGTTTTAGCTTGTATTGGAAAAACAGTTTCTAATATAAAATTACTGACGACTGGAAGTTATCCGCAAAATTTTATACCTAAGTACTTGCAGATGTAATTTATTTTTCTGACAGCACGCCTGTGTAATGAAAGTTGCTTTTAATAAAACACGAATGCAGTGGGGTTTTGCCAATTAGGTTCAGAGGAGCTGTAATCAGTCTGATTCCAGATGATACGTTGCTCCTTCAGTCCGGCACTGACCCACAGAGGGCTTCAGGATTGCAAAGTGTTTGTGAAAGATGAACTCCCCAGGCAACCCAGGTCCCCCCAGGACCCCCAGCCCAAAAAGGACCACACGGGTGGGGACAGAGTGCCATATGCTTGTTCAGGGTTGAACAACCAAGCAAGCTTGCTCTCTGTTTTATTTCACTCTGGAAAACATGGACAGACACACACGTGACATCATCCATTGATGAGCTCTTCTCTATTGATCAGCCAGGTGATAAATTCTGGTTCCTAACAAGGTATTTTTCTTCTTGGTGCTTTTAAGAATTCAAAGGTTACATAGAAGAAATCTTCTTCTTGAAATTTTAATAATCTGACACATACACACGGACACACACACACATGGACACACCCACATATACATACATATACTCAGGGACACACACATGAATACACATATATATACACACATACACACATATACACAGGGACACACACACACATATATACATGTACACAGGAACACACACATACATACACATATATACACACATACACACATGGACATACACATATACACACATACATGCACACACACAGAGACATACACACACGTATCAGTTTCCTGGTGGAGCATTTGAGTATACTTGTATATTCAGCAACTTTGTTTTGAGTTCCTATTATTTGCAAAATGGAACACAGTGATGGAAAAATTATTAAACTAACTTTGAAGAGTTTTTACATTTAAATTTTTATTTCTTTGTTTATTTGTATATTATCACTTGCTCTGTTTTTCACGCTTGAAATCAGCAATAAACTGGGCATGGTGACCCATTCTTGTAACCACAGCACTCTACATGCTGGCTGAGGCAGAAGGCTCACTTAGTTCAAGGCCAGAATGGACTACATATAAAGAGAAATGTTCTCAAAACCTCAAAATGACTAAGTAAATAAACAAACAGTTAATCAGGACAATCTCTCTGTCACCTAACCCACTGAAGGCATGGGACTGGTTTTAAGGGAAACACTTTGGAACTCAGCTTTGGACAGCACGTTCCCCAAATGCCCTGCAGCCAGGCAGAGACCTCTTGTCTTAAAAACCCCACAAGCCACTTCTGAGGTTTCAAACTCGTCTTATAGCATTCCTGCTAGGACAAGGAAACTGAGGCACGTGCTGTGCCCTCTTCGTTGTGACCACTTCTCAGCTCACATTGAGACTGGCCAGAGACCACAGCTGATTAACTCTAGGCTCTGCCCATGACCTCACTGATTTATCCACAAAGAAATAAAAAAGTAAAGAACCTACAAGCCATTCTACATGGATGAATGGTGCAGGCCAAATGTTCATGATGACTGAAGAGATCCGTCTCCACTGCTGGGCTTCTGTGCATTTTCTCAAGTCATCCCTTCTAGGCTCCAGCTTGGCCTTGAGAGAGAAGGGGTAACAGCTGGCGCTCCCAGACAGGAACTGAAACAGGCCCGCTGGCAATTCAGGCATTCCCAGCCCAGTTTCTACTTTTCTGTATGCAGGCTACTTCCAGGTTCTGGCCCTAAAATGGAAGGCAGGGTGTGAAGCAGCCATACAAAGCTATTTTTGGTCTGGGCTGGCTTGAGAGGTCTCGTCTCACACCTAACTCCTCCTGTAATGCCAAAGTATTCTGAAGCAGAAAAAAAGACTGCGTGTTGTTCTAGCTCTGGGTTTGATAGTCAGAAACCTTCTACAGATAACGAGAGCAAGGAATGGGACCAGCTGGTCCCTGGCTAAGCAAGAGAGGGTAAGAAACAAAGTGTCCTTCAGCCTGCACGGTGGAGGCATCATGGGCCCTCCTGGAGTTAGAATTAAATACTAAATATCCAGTGGCCTTTGAGGGACAAGCAATGCAGAAACACAAGACACTGGGGGGAATATTTATGGGGACATAAGCAGCACAGAGCTGAACCCACAGGAAAGCTTCTGTCAGTTGTGGTGTGTCTTCTAAGATAAGTTTTGATTTTTTTAAAAAACTACTGCACTGAGAGGCCTTACACGTATTCGTTATTGACTGTTTTGGTACCCGCTTAAATTTTGCATCTGAGGCAACAACCCAGCTTTTATCTACTTCTGTTCTTGCAGAATACCCACCTGCCACCATCCCAACGTGCCCTAAGAGCTTGAGGAGACACTCATGGAACCCAGGTGGTGTCACTCAAAAAGGGTTTTGCCTTCATTGTTTCCAAAGCCAGCCGGTGCTCTCATTGCGTACTTGGCATTATTTCCTGTTTGTATTGGGAGAACCTATGCAACTGAGTCTCTCTGTGTCATGGTGAGCACCAGCCACCTGAAACCCTGCTAAATGGTCGATTCAAATTGAGAAAGTGATAGGGTTTGACAGTGGCTCGAGTGTGTCCCCTAAGGACCACATCCCCGTGTGGTTCCTAACTTGCCAAGGCTGGAGGCAGTGGAAAGCTTTAGGAGGTGAGGGTGGGTGGAAGGTTATGCTATCCTCAGAGAGAACTGAGTTTCACAAGTGGGTTATCATAAAAGACCCAGGCCAGAGCAGCCCTTTTCTGTCCTCTGACTTCTGCCTTGCCTCTAGTCACTTCTCCCGCACACAATCCCACCATGATGACACCATGTGCTATCATGCAAAGTGGCCAGAGGGGCAGTCCCTGGGACTTTCTCCAAGCTGTGTAGACTTTCAGTTTTTAAAACCATGAATTAAATGAATCTTCTATTTATGCCACTCAGCCTCAGGTGTTTTGTTATAGTAACAGAAAATGGACAAAGAGCAAGGCCAGAGTGGAAACTTCAGTTTATATTTCTGACAAGTCCCCAGGGGGATGTTACCACTGCTGTCTTTCAAGACACCTTCTAAATAGCAAGAGTCTACAGACTGGTAGCCATGCTCAACTTTTTATATGTCCTTAAAAAGAATCCAGAACATCTGGTAATCTTGGACCAGTACCCTCATACATTAACAAGGGGCTAGAGATGGAACACTATGGAAGCAGTCCACTGGTAGAGCGTTTGCCCAGCATGCTCAAAGCCATGTGTTCATCCCTGGCACCACATAATAAAGAAAATGCTAGGATATAATACAAGCTGCCCCTTGGGTCTTTCATCTTCCTGGAAACCCCTAATCTCTCCATACACACACACACACACACACACACACACACACACACCACAACATGCAGACACCTAGATTTTCTTCTTCAGTTGTCTCTGACCTGGACCATGTGGCCTGTGAATCTGCAACTTCAGTGTCCTGTTTAGTCAGTCAATACCATTGATTGGTATTCACCGATATCAGAGACTTAGCACACCTTTCTCTATTGACTCTGCTACTCTCACACGCTTGATCTGTGTGCTTTCCTGGTATCATTACCAACTTACAACCCATCAAAAGGCTGTGTTTAAACTTAGCCTTTGGGCAAGAAGAAATAGCAGTAGATGAATCCTGTAAAGGGCTCGAGACCCTAATGACTCCTGGCTTTGGAAGCTACTGGACATTTCTCGTGTTAGTTAAACTGAGAACTCAAGAATGAATAAAAAACACCATCTTCTAGTTTGTGTTTAACTTTGGCCCAACCCATGGCACCATTTGGAACAGAAAGCAGGAGTTTGTTCCTTTGGGCTTGCAGGCTGAATATGAAGTTGTACTCAGGCTTTTATGATTTGAGTAGTGATTACATGGAACTGATGGTTCAGACACAGACATTTCATCTACTCCGGTATTTATTTTTTCACAGTTATTGCTGTTGTTTCAATCAATAGCCGTATCCAGTTGCTTCTTAGGCCTTGCCTGTCCTGTCCCTAATATTCCCGTCCACATCCTGTTCTCCAGTCAGCCATGGCTCATACATCAACCCTCACATAGATTACCGGACAGAGGTTTTAGTACTTTCTTGGAATCAACTACTATCTATCTACAGGTGATCTTGTACCTTCCTGTGGAAGTGAAAAAGCAAAAATGAACTAAATTCTTCTCATCTTAGATCTCTTCAATGGGTATCTACCACTCCTCCACAAACAAAACCTGAAACCTTTGACTGGTATGCAAGGAAGCCCCAACCTTATCTGGCCATCATGATCCCCCTCTCCGACACCACACAAATACCATGAGCCCTATACGCCTAGGAATTTTCCACAGTTTATCAAACTTCTGCTTTGTGCCTGTTAGTTCACAGGAATGTTAGTCACTCCATAAGGTAGTCCCAAATAACTTTGTTTATATACAGTTGGGTGCTATGATTTACATATGTGTGTTGGAAGCTTGACCCTTAGTGTAGTAATGGTAAGAGGGGGCTTAGTGGAACCTTTAAGAGGCAGGGCTTAGTAGGAGGTCATTAGGTCACTGGTAGAATGCCCTTGGGAAGCATAAGGTGGTTCCTATGGGACCATGCATCTGTTTTAAAAGAAGGAAGAACCCTAGCCACTCCCCAGGTACTCTGCCTCTGCCTTGTGGTATGACATCCCCCTCACGTGTGTTGTTGTGATGGTGCCATTGGACACGAGTTCTCCAGATTGATTTTATATTGCTGACATGCACTTGGAACATCTAGAACCTATTAGCTAGAAAAGCATCACTTAGTAAAAAAAAAAAAAAAAAAAAAAAGTCACAGATATTGCATTACCGTAGAAGAAAATGGACATACACAGTGGGCTTTAAGGTTTACAGTTAGATTACATGGCCAAAATCACCTAGGAAATTCTTTGACTCACCCATCATGTAGCAAATATTGCTTAGGATGTGGACAAAACTAGTAGGATCTACATGTTGAGCAGTTGGTTATTTGTTAAAACAGTTAACTTTTAATTTGTGTTGAGACTCAATTTCCCAATCTATAGAATGAAGAAATTTAGATATGCATGAAAAGTTTCACTCTGATGTAACATTCCAGACTAAGAACACAAATACAAGCACCACTGATGTTGCTGTTTCTGGGAACTGTGCAAGATTCACCAAATAGCCAACTGCAGCAGAGGGAAGAAGTTTTGATTTAGGAGGACTAGAAGGACCATAGTCAGACAAGCATGAGGGGTCTGTTCTCCCATCCTTGTCAGCCACGAGGCAGAGAAAGATGAGTAGGAGCAGAAGCTCTACAGACGCCTTGAAGCCTGGAGTGACCAGCAAGCAAAATAGCAGTCCAGCAAGATGGCGGAGCTCAGTGTGAGAGAATATGGTGCCTCTCCATTCTTCCTATGGGCTCTAGAAAAGTGGATCCAAACCAGTAGATGATTGGAATTTCTGAGGAAAATAGCACCGAAGTATGGTTCAGGTCTGAACTCAGAAGACTACAGGGTCTGAGTAGTGATACAGGAAAAGTCCTTTTTAAAACATGGCTTCTAGGAGAAGTGCAAGAAAGAAAAGAAACGGTGGGGGCCCATTCCAGCTTAGCGACGGTCTCACTCTCAGACATCCTTCCCATGTTTTTGGAAAGTGCTTCTGGGGCAAAGCGAGGCAGAGACAACAGGTCGGAAGCTCTCGCTTTCTTGCATCCTGATGAATCTATTTTCCAGGGTAGCAAGTTTCAATTCCCTCCAGACTGTGTCCCAGGGGCTCTTTCTGTTTATGAGAAGCTGTGGTGCCAAAAGGAAACTCATTTTTGACTCCTTTTCATCCCCCAGAACGGTTACAACAGTTTCCATTTGAGATTGTGTGGGTTATTTTTTTTTTTTTTTCCTTTTCTTTTTATGCAGTATGCAACTCATGGCTAGGCTACTTATCTGCTTGGCTTCTGCCTGTTTTCAGATGTAACTCTGTGGTTTGTAGTGGGGTTTCCTGATTGTGAACATCCTTCTAACTTCGACCCCTGGGAGAAGTTATCTAATCAGCATGTCCAGGATGCTTATCTTCCATTTTACACAGTGAGAGAGACAAAGAAATACCCAGGATAGTCTATTCCTCATACATTTATTACTCTGGCAAATTCAATCATCTGTAGCCATAAGCAGACAAATCATAATCATAACATTTTATAGCTGAGTGGAAACTTCCAGATCATCTTGTGCAGCAATCACTTTACAGAGGCCCCTAAAATTGGGTAGATTTGGGGCTTTGTCCTCGGGACCGTATCCTGCTAGAAGCAGGACCTCCCTCTTTGCATTCTTGGTCTGCAGCTGTTTCTTCTGGTAGACCACAAACAACTAAGAGTGTGCCACCTTGATCTTGCTTTCAATCCAGAGACCCTTGAACCTTAACTTCCAAATGTGATGGGGAATACTGCACAATGAAAGAGGCCAGGGGGCATGATATACCTGCGTGGTCCACCCATTCTGCTGGGCAGACTTTACACAGGTGCGGTTCACTTTAATCCCCCCTTCATTCCAAGCTGTTGCTGTCATCTTTTCTCTTTAAAAAATATTCTAGTTTTTTCTTTTCATACCCACTCCACGATTTTAAAAAATGAATATAAAGAACTATTTTTTTTCTTTAACAAATGATCTTTGAACTTTGGACTAGAAAGGAACTTAGTTTTTTGTTTTGTTTTGTTTTGTTTTTGTTTTGTTTGCTTTTTATGTTTTTTTTTTTTTTTTTTTTTTTTGAACAGTGCTGAAACTTAATGACTATTAGGAATACACTTTGTGTTTTGAGACAGCCACAAGCCTATGGTGACAAATAGTAAGAGCCTATGGCTTAAGAGTGATATAGTTGGGTATCAAGTTGTCAAGAGATGAATTTGTGATGATTAATATTATCAACTTGACCCCTCTAGAATCCTTAGAAGACAAACTTCTAGACATGTTTGTTGAGGTGCGGAGGCATAAACTCAATGTAGGGACCACTGGGGCCCTAGAGAGAAATAAAAGGAGAAGGCAAACTGAGCCCGGCATTCATGACTTTGCATGTCATGTGACCATGGCCTCAGTCTCCTGTTTTGCCTTCCATATCATGGTGGGCTAAACCTTTGGATGTGAGACAAAGTAGATACTCCCTTCAGTTGTCTCTTGTCAGCTATTTGTTCACAGCAACAAGGGAAGTTGTTAATACCATCCTGCTCCTGAGGAGGGATGGACATCTGAGCTGCCAACACTTCCATCACCGGCCCAAGAGTGTGAACAAGAGAACAGAAGTAGGAGCACACCAAGATTAAGACAGTAAGAAAACAGGAAGAATTAGGGTGAGTTCCTGGCCTGTGATCACTGGAGAGGGGGCATGGATTAGATGGTTGGAGGTTGGGTTATTGTCTTCACATACACACGACTGCGGCAGCAGGCAGTGAGGGACACGGATGGATGTAGCTTGCCTCAAGGTGATCAATATTCAGATTCCTGGCATGGCAGAAGATGGCTATGGGATGCCACTGGATGAGATATAGATAAGCGTGTAATCTAGACTGACGTGGAATCTGCTCTTTCAGCCAAGAAGATGGAGAACTGATTAGAGACCTGGAAGATTTGCATATGAACCTCTTCAACTCTATCTGGTTTCTGGAGGAGGTGACTACAGACCTCCAATGCCCTACCAAACAGCCAAGCTAGGGTGGAGTGTGCCTGTCATCACCAAAGTGTCATGGCCCAGAGAAGGCCAAGGCAGCTGCTCTGTCAAAAGTTCTGGGACTAGCCACCACACATCAGAAGGTGGCCAGACTTGAGGGTGACCCACTATCCAAGTCAGCGTGCCGCCAGGAAACAAGTTGCACATTCCTACCTCCATCTACACAACCCTGCAAGTGTGCAGCTTAGCCACTGGAGAGCCTGGCAAGGCAGGTGCGAACTGCCAGACAGTGCTTATCTGTCCAGAAAGCAAGTCAACGTTGGAGTGTTAAAATGAAAGCCACAAACAGGTATGGCTAAGGAGACAGGTGGGGCTCTCTTAAAGGCAGCGACTCCCTCTTGTGCCTTTTTAAAAAAATATATGCCATTTTTTATCTGAAGTTGAAAAGTTACAGGTTTAGAAGATGGGGACCACTTGGCCTTCTGTTTCGACCTGTTGAAGATACACTGGTTGCAGATGCCCTTTGTAAAACTCCTGAGTAGACTTTCTACCCGCAGCCACCTTTTGCAAGCAGTCCCTTCGTTTCCTAATGAAGTTGTTTTTTTTTTTGTTTGTTTTTTGTTTTTTTTTTAAAGAATGTTCATTATAAAATAGGGAATGGCTTGAATTATCTCTCTGCAGGGATTTCCATTAATTTGGGATATTCACCACAATTAGCTACATCTACAGGTCAAGACTCATGTGGATAGCCTGGGGCGATCTCAACCCAACCTCAAAAAAAGCGCCTTTAATCAAATTCCTAGTGAATATGTTTATTCTTTATACATTTAGTTGAATAAGTAAAAATCAAAATATTGATAAGGAGTTGCCTGAAAAGAGCTAGGGATGATATTGCAAATAAACATAGATCGTTGAGAACATTAATCTGTTGGATTTATTAGAGGATCTTCCTGTGCGGCCTAGACTAGCTTCAGATTTGTGATTCTCCTGCCTCAGGCAGGAGGGGTTACAGGTGTGCAGCACTATACCCCATATATATAGTCAGAGTTTATTAAGATACTTCAGGAAGGAGCATTTCTAGCACGTGCACATGCATGCGTGCTTGCGTGCGTGTGTCCTAAGTAGACACGATGATGCTTTGGTTTCTTGCGGTCACACAAACACACGAAGCTGGCTGTCATCGGGCGCGTGCGAGCGTGTGTTAAGTGACATGATGATGCTTCCAGTCTTCTGTGGCCCCACAAACACACGAACCTGGCTGTCATCGGGTTACCCTGGGTGTGAAAAATGCAAACACAGGTCAGAACCTCAGCTTTGACCAGCTTGCCAGGCCAGGAAACAAGCGAATGTTCCCACTCCCTTCCCTGACAGCAGGAAAGCTAACTCTGCATCAGTTGTCACTGAACTGGAATTGCTGGTGTCCAGTTACTGGAGTCTTTTCCTTTTAGTGCTCCAGGGCAAAGAGCAGCATTAATGACGCCTGCACCGGAAGGCAGGTTAAGAGGGTTGACACGAGCTGCGGCGGTGGTGCAGTTTAACACTGACTTGTGTCCTCTGACACAATGTGAAGATACAGTTGATGCTTTGTGGCTTCAAGGAAAACTGAAATTTAGATGTCCGTAGGCGGGAGGAGTGGAGTTGATGAAACACTTGTAGAAAAAGAAATGAAATACATCTTTGGGCTTTTTTTTTTTTTTTTTTTTGAACTCGATAACAGCCGGTGCCTTAAAAAATGTGTTAATTACAGAGGTTTCAAAGCAAAACCGTAGCTTGCAGAGGGCAAGTGTGGTTTTACTCAGCGGATGAACAATACCTTAGAGGAAGTGCGCAGGAGCTGGAAGGAAAGGACATTTATGGAATGGAGTGACGGTGCTGGGGAAGTTACACTCTAACATGTGCAATCAGAAGTGTCCTGGGAACCCCACGAGGGAATGCGAGAGAATGTTCTCCTGTCATCTGCTCTGTTATTAAGATTTCCTCATGGGAGCTAAAGCACAGACTCCAAAAAACTAGAAACACCTTTTGCTGAGAAGCTTGCTAGACATGAAGGTCTTTGCATCTTGTTCTTGCCTGCCCAAAGCTCAAGTGGTTTGTGGTAGTATGGGAGCCAGGATCACTTTCCTGTGGACTTATGGAAATATGATACCTAAAAGTGGGTCTGGGGGAACTGCACTCTTTTCTTATTTCTTACATTTATTGATTGATTGATTGATTAAATTTCAAATCAGCATTGCTGAATGGCTAAATGAGGTGGCACACAGAGGCTGTTTAATCCAGTTCCTAGTGTACAGAAAAGGTTTGGCGAGAGCTGGCAGTCCACATATTATTTAAAAAAAAAAAAAAAAAAAAAAAAAAGAGACAGAGGCAAAGGGGGAGGAGTCCTAAAAAAAAAAAAAAAAAAAAAAAAAGAGACAAAAATGTCCTTGCCACATTTTTGCATGGAAAGGTCTGAAAGAAGTCTTGAGTCCTTTTCATCAAAGTGATATTGTCAGACAACCCAACCCATCCCTTTCTTTTGCCTACCGGGGCCCAGAGAAGGGAGTGTTGTGTAGAAAACGTAGATGACATCACGCAAGGAAGAGGAATAGGTCCCAAAGCCTGAAACCCAGGAAGTTTTCTTCTCCCTCCCCCCCTCGCCAACTCCCCCCGCCCCTCCCCCGCCATTTGAGTGTGGGCGTATGTGGTTTTCGGAATGCTTAATGCACAGAGTCAGAGAGCTGCAAAGTTGAATCCAGGTCATGCTAGCAAGTTACTGGAGCCAGAGTTACTGGAGTCTTCAGAGGGAGCATTGTTCTAAAAGGTCCTTTGTGTGTGTGCCTGAATTGTAGGTGATGAATGAGCTCTGGGCTGTGTGGGGCTGTTTGCAGCCATCCAGGTGTGATTTGGGTGGGTCATACATGTGACAGAAGGAGTTGTTCCCAGCAGAGACTTGTCTGACTCTCAAGCGTCAGTCCTGGCCTTCAGCTTGTACATCCACTTAGCAGGTAGAGTTATCTCTCCCTAAGAGGCTCTTGAGACAATGGGCATGTCTTAGAGAAAATTAAATTTCTCCCCATTTTTTTTTTTTTTTATCAATGTGCTGGCTGTGAGTAGGACCAGCCAAGGAATTGAGGAGATGAAACAGAAATATTCATAAGTAATGTGGAGAGAGAGTTTTCAAACAGAAGGTGTCTCTGGGGAACAAAATCAAGTCCTACTAGACATCCGATGCGCTCACCAAGAGGGAAAATGACCAGAAAAAGAGAAGTACTGGAAATGTCCCACATCACCCAGTTTGAGAGACTTAGCTGAAGGAAGTCTTGTCTCACGAGAGCCTCTACTGGGCATGAGCTCCTTCATTCAGCAAGTTGGTGTTCGACATAGTGTTTTCAAGCCAATTATAGTTTCCACAAATAGCATAGATTCCATATTTAGGGCAATTGGGCATAAGAGAATGAACAACCCAGGCTAGCTCAGAAGTGTCTTAGCAACTACTAAAGGGCATGGCTTAGGTAACAGCGAAGTTGCCCACCAGAGGTCTACATGTACAAGATATTCATACATGGGCCCCTGAGAGCTAACCCAATAGTTCAACAACCTCAGCGCTTCCACAGACTTCTCTGGCATCCCCTCAAACTTCCTGTTGTGGTTCCAAGATGGTTGCAAAGGCTCCAGGCATCGAGATAACCTTCCAGTGGGCTTGGGAGGACAGGCAGACCCAAAAGGATTTGTATCTCACAACTCTCTATTCTTTTTCCTTGGAAGAAAAGCTTTGTTGGGAAGGCAGCTTCTTACACTACTTCTAACTTCATGGAAAGCTACAAAACAGAATTTTTCCATAACCAAAAAGTAGACTAGAAATAGAACATATATATCTAATTCTGGACCCTATCTCTCTCTCCAAATCAGGGCCTGTTGCCAAACACAAGAAGACAGTCACTGGGGTGGGGAGCAGGCAGTTTGCGATAGTCAGCCTTTCCAGAACTTGCTGCCAGCCTGGCCTCTGACGAAGACATCAGGCCACTGAGGGTCATAAAATTGGAGTGGCTTTAGACAGAGACTGAACATAACAGCCCCGCAGATTAACTGCCCATGATGAGGAGTAATTTCTACCTGATCAAAATGACAAATCTCCTCTAGCAAGAAAAGCAAGATGCTCGCTGCCTCTGTGCTCTCTCTGGGCGACAGTGTTTCAGAGGGTGCGTTGAGTTCAGCCACTCCTTTGCTGTCCTGGTAACGGCCACCCTAGAAACTAAACTAATACACGTCTCCCGACATATTCAGCAAGCTGTTCTCTGAAGAACACTTTGCCAAAGCCTCCAGGGTGTGTGTGTGTGTGGTGGGATGGATTTAGTGTTGAGGGAAAAGATTGGCCACTTAGTTATTGTGTGAATTGGGGGGAATTTCTGCTGGTTTTGGGGACCAGGTTCCAGAGTGAGTGCTCCAGTGACAATATTGTGAACTTTCCCGTGTTAGGACAGTGGAGTAAGGATTAGACGTTGCAGAGCATAAATAAAGGCATAGAAACTACTCAGAGAATACTTTCTGTTCTAAGTGTGTGTGTGTGTATGTGTGTATGTGTGTGTATATGTGTATGTGTGTGTGTGTGTGTGTACGCGCACGCACATGTGTGTGCGCATGTGCACGCGAGCGTGTGCAGAGGTTCTCTACCTGGTGCTTTTGCCCTCTGTGCCTGAGACTGTAGAGGCCACAGGTCAACCTGAGATGCCATGACTCGGAGCCAACCACCTTGTTTATGGAGACAAGCTGTTCTCCACCTCCCCCAGATGGCAATACAAGCACATGATACCATGCACAGCCTTTTATGTGTGTTCTGTGGATTGAATTGAGGTCCTCAAGCCCTTAGTTAACTGAATTGTCTCCTCAGCTCCTGTTTTAATATTTTAATCAAAATTTCAAGACAGTCATACTTCTACATGAATATATTTCAAATTAAACCTCTGAACGATAAGCAAGCTCCCGTTAAATGCATTCCTTTATAAGAGTTGCCATGATCATGGTGTCTCTTCATAGCAATAGAAATCCTAACTAAGATAGCCTTATTTTTCATGTTCTTTCACTAGTCTTGTTTAATTTTTTCTTCTGAATGAAAATTAATTTTTTTCTAAAACACTGGCTTTCACTAAAGCTGTATAATTCTGCCTTCCCAAACAGGAGCATATTTTCCCTGCTTAACTTTATGTTTGATCTCTGAGGTTGTCCGATATGGACAGTCCACACAGCATTGCTGTGGTTACTTTTAATTGGCCTCTTGTGCAGTTGGTTTGGAGTTTGGCCATCCGTGCTGGTCAGGGACTGGATGCAGAGTGTGGCATATCCCTTTGAGGACAAGGGTATTTCAAGGTGCATTCTCCATTCCTTCTGGGTTTTGTGGTTACCATAGAAACCATGTGTGCTGAGATGGCACTATCACAAGATGGGCCAGAAGGTCAGCCCAAACTCCAATGAGCTCCCTCCTAACACCGGGCAGGTACACTTGTTTCCTAAACCATTGGGGGTTAAGTTGGCTCAGCTGTCACAGCCTCCTGTGCACGCCTCTCATCCTAGCACACCTGGTCTAACTTGGGCTAACTCCATTTCCAAGCCTCTAATATTCAGACCAACTTAATCCTCTCCACTTCCATTGGAAAAAAACCGTAGACCAATGGACTTGAAACTAGGGGAGTCTTGGGTCAGTGGAATCGCACGAGAGTTTCTCCTACATCCTTTCTTTTTCAGACATAGCTGCTTTACAGGGCTGCCAGTGTAGTCTTCTTTTTCAGACATAGCTGCTTTACAGGGCTGCCAGTGTAGTCCTCTTCCCATTGCTGTAACAGAATACTAGAGACTGGCTGAATTAACCTTCAGTTTCTGAATTTGAAGAGCACATCACTGGTTTTGTCTCAGCCTGCTGGAGGACATGTGCTATGTCATGCCACGGCAGAGAAGAAGAAAAGCGGTGTAGCCATGTGAAGAAGGGACACGTGTGTGACAGAGAACCCAGAGAGACTTTCTAGCAGAGGGTTTTTCAACATCTGCTCCCTGTCCTTAGAGAGAAAGCTTTTGAAAAGATACCTGCTCATGAAGTGGAGCTGCTGTGACCAACTGGCTCATCTCTAATACTGCTACTCTGTGGTCCTTGTCCTCATTTGTCACTCAGAACAGCCCAGGCAGTATCCATTCTTGAGCTAGCTTTGGGCAATGCCACGTGGTGGACACTCCTGGGATTCCATAGTCAAGGACGAGACAGGAAGAGTAGCTGACACTGGGTGAGTTCGGCCTTGCTCCGTGCTTTAGGCTTAACTGACTTGAAGGTGGGATGAGGTGAACTGGTCCAGCTTTAGAACTTAGGCTGCAGCAAGGGTGTCATGTCGTATCGTGGCTTACATTTCAGAAGGAGTTTGGGGTGCTGCCGGGGCTGGCTGTAACAAAGCCCCCTTCCTTTTTCCGCAGCCCTTACATCAATAAACAGAAAAACAGGAATTCAGTAGATGCTGAGTGCTCTCTCACCTGAGCAGTAAATAAAATCCATGGAAGGAAGGCAGCCCTATGCCTCATCAATCTCCCAAAGACGTGTATTTCTAATAAAACCATGTTTATGACTGATCATTAATCAATAGTATTTATACCTGTTTATGCTGTTTTGGGCAATTGTGTTGTAATTATGATGATAATCCAGCCAGAAGCCATTGGTAGTTAGATTTTTATAACCAAGGGATTTTTTTTTTTTTTTTTTTTTGGTAATTTGAATTTTACATGTACTTTTGAAGCAGAGAATTATGCCAGAATAAGATCTTGAAACATTAAAACACGTTACATTAGTATAAAAATCTGTGCAGAAAAACATAATAGCAATTGAAAGATTAAAAAAAAGTCACTGTCATGGAAGAGCTCATTAATGTATTTTGAAATGAACACAGGAATTTAATGGCATTTAATAAGTTGCTATCTAATTGACGATCTTGAAGAGCTTCATTTAAAATGTCAATATTTATAATAAACAGAAATTACATTTTCCTCTAAGTAGACTAAGAAATTGTATATGTTAACTTAAAAATGTGGGTAGAAGCTCCAGTTGTGTAAATCCTCATCAGGGTAAATTAGAGAAAAACATTTGCAAATCAATGCCCTGGAAGTACAGCCCTCCTCACTGCCCCCCTGCACTTCCTTTCTTCCCCTCTTCCTGCTTCCCCTCCTCCCTGTTTCCCCTCCTCCATGCTTCCCTGCTTCCCCTTTCCTGCTTCCCCTTCCCTGCTTCCCCTCTTCCCTGCTTCCCTGCTGCCCTGCTTCTGAATTTTGCCTACTGAGAACCCTTCCCTTCTTACTGCCAGGCCTCTACTCAGCCAGAGTGGACTTTCTCGTCTTATGTTATGAAGCTAAATCTGCTGGTAGTTAGCCTTACAAATCTTTACTGTCAATGCAACTTCCCATGTCTTCCTCCTCCCTTTGTAGCTGCCGTGTGCCACACTTTTTTTCTGCGTTGCCCTGTTCACCCAGCCCCATCCTTACCACCGGGCTTCCTGGTTCCAAACCATACCCAGAATGCCTGCCTAGTGCCCGTGCCCTTGCTGCTTGTCAGCCCTGGCATTCATGGACAGAAGCTGCTGCCATTAGCCCTTCTTGAACTTGTCCTCCCTACTTCTGCTCCCTCACCACGTCAGCTCCTTCATGTATGTAGGCCCCCTATAAAGATGGGAACATCTCTTCCGAGTTGTGTGGTTGGCTCCCCATATAGAAGGTAAATTCCATGAAGGTTAAGCCTTGTTGCCTTTTTGTCCACAGACCTACAATAAAGTGTGTCCTGTACTCAACAGTTAGTATTTGATGGCTTATTGGTTAAACAATCTGCTTTCTTCCAGGGAACCTGAATCCAGTTCCTAGTACCCATGGGGAGACACTGCACAACCATCTGTAACTCTAGCTCCTGGAGTTCTGATGCCTCTGCCCACTCAGGCATCTTCACCTATGCACATGCCCACATGTATACACACACACACACACACACACACACACACACACCTGACGCACCTATTAAAGTATAAAATATACTAAAACATTTGCTAATGAATGACTCATAAGGATTACACTGTACATGATCCTATTATCCCAGCTATTGGGAGGCTGAAGCCGGAGGATTGCTTAAACTATGGTTCTCAGCCTAGGTGACATACAGAACCCAATTCTGAAATGAAAGTTTATTGATATGTCTTTAATATGTAATACTTTCTTTGAAATAGAATATATTACATTATGTTATACTATAATGTTTTATTGCTAAAAAAATCATGTGAAACTTGTCATAAGAAGAAAAAGCTAAGCCATAATATTTAGTGGCTAAAAATAGTGAAATATTTATTTTCATGTATCTACCTAAATGTGGACACAAAGAAAAACATTAGTTATAGCTTTATGACAAAAGATCAGAGTTTTGGGCTTGAGTTCTTCGGGCTTGAGTCTGTTTATCGCTATCAAAGTAGTTCTCATATAGGGAGTTTGCACTTTGAGAAAGATGAAAAAACAAAACAAAACAAACAAACAAAAAACAAAAAAAGGAACCCAAGGACCCTGTGTGGAGATAGCTTAGCAAACCTCCTAATATGCAGAGAATGTTTTGGAAGTTCAAGCATGGATGGCACCCGTGCCCAGAAAGGACATCATGCCTGGCTGTACATGATAGGCTGGACAGTGCCAGTGACAATATCTTCAGTCTCTACAATTGAGGGTCTAAGGTGTGACTCTCACTTTAATGGCCAGTAATGGCCTAGTCCACAAGATGTACCTCTGAAGTCTCTTTGCTACCGTCACACTTTTTCTGGTCTCCATGTCATTCTAGAAGAAACCCAGTGCAACCTAATGTGGGTGGTAAGCTGTGTGTGGTGGTATAGCTAGTGTGGTGTGTGTGTAAGCTAGTGTGGGTGTGTAGCTAGCTAGTGTGGTGTGTGTGTGTGTAAGCTAGTGTGTGTGTGTGTAAGCTAGTGTGTGTGTGTGTAAGCTAGTGTGTGTGTGTGTGTGTGTGTGTGTGTGTGTGTGTGTGTGTGGTGTAGTCTGACTTTGCTCTGCTCAGTACCCCAGCTCAGGCCTCATTCTATGTCTTGGTCTCTGTTTCAGGTCTGCTTATACCAACCCATTCTACTTGACACTCACACATTAAAAGAGATTTAACATTCCTTTGGGGTGATCTTTGGCCAACAGGAAAGGGAAAGTTGAATAAATCCTGTCTTCTGCTAAACTGTAAACAAATAAATCCGCGGAACATCCTAGAAGCTGCTCAAAAGGCCGATGACAACAACAATTCTGATTTGACATCTATCAACTTTGTTTTTCCCATGTGCCATTTTGCCCCAGTCTTTCACCAAGTTTTCTTTTTATTTATTTATTTATTTATTATTAATTATTCAGATTACATCTTAATTGTTATTACCTCACTTGTATCCCCTCCTATTCCTGCTGCCCTCCCTCTGTCACCCTAGTTCCCTCCCCTAGGTCTATGACAGAAGGGGACCTCCTCCCCACCACATGGTCACAGCTATCAAGTCTCATCTTGGTAGCCTGCTTATCCTTTCTCTGAGTGCCACCAGGCCTCCCCACCAAGGGGAAGTGGTCAAATATTGGACACCAGAGTTCATGTCAGAGTCAGTCCTGCTCTCCACACAACTGTGGCGAATGTCCTCACTGAGTTTTCTGAGATCGTATCTATAAGAAATCACTGCACACATCTCAAACTATGTTTCCAGAGGAACTAAGGTAAGACAGAGGCACTTCCTGTGTGTTGACTCGTGGAAGGAACCATGCCTAAATAGGATGATCAGTGCACTGTGAGATGATTAATGCTACCAGGCCCTGGACCTGATTATAATCCTATAGATCATGTATCTGTGTTGCAGGGAAAGACAGGCCTCTTTAAGATTACACTTACCTGGATGAATTCCTAGCTTTTTTCAGCAGAATGCTTACTGCATTCCCCCCCCTCTCCATCCATCTCTCACTGTCCTTCTCCTACATCCATTGCACCCTTACTTTTGGGTAGTGAAGCCACCAGGCTAGTGTTCATGACTATATGGTCATCTTTTTTTTTTTTTTTTACTTAATTTATTCTTGTTACGTCTCAATGGTTATCCCATCCCTTGTATCCTCCTATTCTTCCCTTCCTCTCATTGTCCCCTTATTCCCCTCCCCTATGACTGTTCCTGAGGGGGATTACCTCCCCCTGTATATGCTCATAGGGTATCAAGTCTCTTCTTGGTAACCTGCTGTCCTTACTCTGAGTGCCACCAGGTCTCCCCCTCCAGGGGACATGGTCAAATGTGAGGCACCATAGTATGTGAGAAAGTCATATCCCACTCTCCACTCAACTGTGGAGAATGTTCTGACCATTGGCTAGATTTGGGTAGAGGAAACTGGGACAGAGGGGAGGACATCCTATTGGGACTCTAGATAAGAGAAGCATGGGAGAATAACAAAGTAGAAGGATCCAGAGGGTCCTAGAAACCTACAAGTAGAACATTATGCTAGGCAGATTTGGGCCCAGGGGTCCCGCTCAAACTAAGGCACCAGCCAAGGACAATACAGGCGGTAAACGTTAAACCCCTACCAGATCTATATGGTCATCTTATATGCTGATGGCAATAAGCTGGCTTGGGCTTCCTGGACAATTGAATGGAGGGGATGCTGAGCTTTGTCTAAACTTGGAAGGGGTTCCTCATGCAGAGCAGGTCACTACTCCAATGATCTGGGTGTGGAGGGCACCTACCCTCCATCAGCGAGCCTGTTTATTGTGGTTTTTTTTTTAAAGCTATTGCCTATGTTTATGATGAACACCCTCATTAACAGCAGAGGTTAAGATTATTTTTATCAAATCACATCTTTTAGGCTCACTAAGGACAACCTGGGACCTGTCCCGTCCTAGAATTTTGCTCTCTACCACTATCATTTTGACATCACCCCCAGTTCCATTTTACCATATGAACTAGGGTTTTTTGTGTGTATGTGATTCCTAAAACAGTCTATTGAGCTGAAAGAATTATAGTATTTGGTCCAAATAACCCAGGAAGATGCCACATGCACTTATGTGTTACAAAAACAGAGCCGCCTAGAATAGCGTGCTTAGAAATTAGAGGTGGCAGACATCTAGCGGGTCATTGGCAGCCCTGTACAATTTGGTTAAATGCTTGGTATTTTTACACAGTTCCTTTAGCATTCTCTATTTTACTAACTATTTAAGTCACACCTATTAGGAAACTCAATGAGTATCTACTGTTCAGACAGTGAAAAAGGTCCCTCCCTTCCTGGAGCTCACACCCATCCCCCACTTCCATCTTGGACCCCGGAGAATTTTCTAAAGCCCCAGAGTTATTCTGTATGAGTATCAGTAACAGCAACAACATTAATGTTTACCCTAGACAGTGGCTCAGCGAATGGGTTTATCATCCATCAGAACATTGGAAGCAGTGTACATGCTTAAAAACAAGGGATGGATTGAATTAGCTTCTGTCCATCCCTGACGCATAACTCTGGGCCCTCAATAGAAATGGCGTAGCCGTGAGCTTTACCGGTCCCAAATTATAGCCATGGTAAAGATGCAAAGATGATAAAAGCAGGCATGGAACTGTATGTACTGCACTTAGCACTGGTCCTCACTCACTGTTGAAAGTCTCTCAACCACATCTAATGACACTGTGGAAGAGGACTAAGGCTGGGGAGGGTTTTAATTGGGAAATTTCTATTGGCTAGGTGTTCTAATTTGTCTGTAACATGTATGCCCTGCTTTTATAAATAAAGAAGTGTTCTTTTATTAGGAGACTCCTCCAGCATCGCCTCTTTGAGGCAGGGCATGACTATGTCTCCTCAGAGAAGTCCAGGGTTACACATGGATGCCATGTGCCCAGCTGATCCTCTTCTCCCACCTCTTCCTCTCTCTTTTCTTCTTCTTCTTCTTCTTCTTCTTTCTTCTTCTTCTTCTTCTCTCTTCTTTCTCTCTTCTTTCTTCTTCTTCTTCTCTTCTTCTTCTCTTCTCTCTCTTCTTCTTCTTCTCTTCTTCTTCTTCTTCTCTTTCTTCTCTTCTTCTCTTCTCTCTTCTCTTCTTCCTCTTCAAAAGTCTGGTAAAGAGGCCTTAGCTTCCATTTTATTCATTGAGAGACAGCCACTGAGGTATGATTGCTTTCCTGCTCACCCCATCTTGGGCCAAAGACAACCCCTAAGAGTGTCCAAGTGTTGAGTTGCAAAGGCGTCCGTTGGAGTCTTGCCTGCACTAGTAAAACTACCTTCTAGTTTCGTTAATCCTACCAGGTGTACAGTCTGACTCATGCAAGCCTTGGCAGGCTTCTGCTCATTTGCTCAGGTCAGTTAAATCACGGCCCCGCAAAGTTTCTCACATATTGGTTATGGCTCCTAAGTTCCTGGAATACATAATTCCTTGTCCTGGGGCAAACATGACAGCTTTCCCGTAGATTTGCCCTGAGTGATCTCAGGATCTGTCCGTGTTCACCTAAGCTCTGTTATATATCCCTGCAAACAAGCCACAGAGCCACAGGGCAGTCAGGGCTGTGAACCTGCAAGCTCAGAGTATGTAACTCTTTCCCATCATCCTCACAGGCTTTCAAAACCCAACTTATTATAAGTGTTGTTGAAGGTCACTGAACTAGAAAAACAAACCATGCCACCTTGATGCATTCCTAATTGCAGACAGCAGTATGTGGGGAACAATGGTTTGGGGACCTCGACATTTCTTTTGAACCCCAATCAGGAAGTGGGCTGTTTCTCCTTGGCCATCCTAAGAAAGGATTACTGGCAATCTAGAAACTGCTCTCAGCTTTCTTGGCTATCCTGAACTAATACAAAACCATTTCTCAAGTATCAGTGATTTTAACAAAAGTCAGCAGCTGACATTGCTTGTTAGAAGAAATACCACAGATCCGATGGGAGAAGTAGGACCTGACTGGAGATCACCAGCGAGCTTGTATACTGCCTGCTCCAGACAGAAAGGATGGACAGAAGACAGTGGCTGGAGATGATGGGACTGTTCTCACATTGCTCAGCATCCTACAGATGCAAACCTCCCATTCCTCTCCTTGACAGTATTCACTTTGTTCTCCACAGTGAGCAACTTAGGGGATCAGCAGTGATTGAGTGTGTGTGGTGTGTGTGTGTGTGGTGTGTGCTGTGTTTGTGTGTGTGGCATAATGTGTATGAGTGTGTGTATGTGTGTGTACATGTGGTGTGGTGTGTGCTGTGTTTGTATGTGCATGTGTGATATGTGTGTGTGGTGTGTGTGTGTGTGTGTGTGTGGTGGTGTGTGTGTGTGTGTTTCCCTAAGGATTCTGAGGGTTGAACCTCGGACTTTGAGCATGCTCACCATGTACTCTGACACTGGACTGTAGCCTCAGCCCTTCTGAATTTTTAAAATGTATCAGACAAAGCAAACAATTCATGTTGAACTATTCCTGGTCCTTAGTGAGATGAATTCAAAGGTATTTTTTTTTTAAGTCTTCGATTAAACCTCATTGCTAAGAGAGAATGAGAGAACAAGAGCCAAGAGGAGAGCTCCATCAATTCCTAGTCCTGCTCAGAGGAGACACAGAGAGTCATCAAGTACCTGGCCTGGCCCTGCTGGGCATTGCTGTGAACAGTCATTTGTATTGGCCAGGATGACATCACAAAGCATTTGCTGTTGTCGTTTGAGCTGACTGATCCCAAGAGCCAGGCTTTCTTGGATCCAAATCCAACTTCAAGAAGGAAAATGCCTATACCAAAAGGCAATCAAGCGGGTGGAAATAAAAGTGACTCTGAGGATGGGGCCTGCGTAGACTGCACGTGGACTGTCTTGTCATTGTGCCAAGCCTCCATCTCCACGGAATACACCATCTTTGCCAAATGGCCAAGTACTAGAAAATGCTCTAAAAAAGCATTATATTTTAACAATGTTTGAGCGGCAAAATGGTTTGCGTTTAACAACCATCTGTATAAAGTCTCTTTTTATTTAGGCAAAACCTATTTTAAATTAAATATCATAAGCCCACAAGCCATAGCAAAACAATATTTTGAGCATATGCTCTGAATTAATATGCCAAACATTGCAACCTCTATTTTCTTCACAGAAAAACCACCCCACCCTGATGGGGGTGTGTGTGGTGGTGGTGGTGAGCCCGAGGGTGCGCGAGAGGGGAGGAATTTTCAATAAAGCCATGTGGACAGAATGGTGGCAGGAAAGCAAAGCCTTAGGTTTCTCCAGCACCACCCCCTCATGTTTTATCTCTACACAGATCCGCTTCCATCTCAGGAACTTCCCTAGATCCACTGTTCTCCCTTGCCTAGACCTCTATACCCCACAAGGTCCTAGCAACTCTGGCCGGAGCCTCACTGACATCAGCAGGCTTTTGTCGTTCTCCACACCTATGACGGAGCTCCTTCACGTTGACATGCTCTGAAAACTGGGGCTTCTTCTCTCAGGTGCTGGGCAGAAGTGGAAGTTAGAGACGATAACCTTGTCCCTGCCTCAGGCGAGCACCTTCGCATCCTTCTTCAAGTTCCTCTAGTAGCTGCCTCTGAGGAACATCACAACAGCAGGGATGGCCTGGGAGTCTATACCATAGGGGACAACAAATTCAGTGAACTGTTTTTGTGGGTTGAGGAAGTAAGGAGGGTTCCTTAGGAGTGTCTGGCTGCCTTTCGTCTCAGTAAAGGGGGGATGGAAAGAAAGGTTGGGAAGAGATTCTATGGGCACATCCTAACCTCTGAGTGGGAACATTTGATCCTTTATAAGATCTGGTAATACAGCTTCAGTGGCTGCAGAGTCCAAAGCGCTAAGAGTTACTTCAGGCTGTGGATTGGCTTTTTTTTCTTGGAGACTCAAAAACTCTCTCAGCAGAGTCTTAAGACCCCGTGAAGAGTCTTAGCTTTTCTTCTTCTTGCCTCTTGCTCTTTCACCCGCTGTAATTTCTTTCTCTTGTCACCTCTTCCTATTTTATTGTTTCCTTATCTTTTTGCTCTTCTTTTCTTCTCTCTGTTTTGGGGAGTCGTATATGCCATCTTGGGTACTGTTGTCATTGTTTATAATCAGACTGCTTGTGACCAGAAAATTGTAACAGGTGCTTTCCAATGTACAAGTAAGTACCCTCCTGAAAAGATCAGGGTGCAGACTTGGCCAATCATTAGCACCTCGGTGGATTCTGAGGATGGCATGGCTGTGATTTCCAAGCTGGCGCTCTTTCTCCTTTATCTCCACTACTGCCATTTGGTCTCTGCCCTGGTGAGCTTTCTGCTGATGTGATCAATTACTCTGGCCAAGACTAACAAGGAGGAGGAGAGTGTTTCTTTGGCTTATAGTCTGCAGACTATCATTAAAGGAAAGCAAAGCAGGAGGAGCTTGAAGTAGGAACTGTGGAGGAGGTCTGACTTACTGTTTGTTTGTTTTTTGCTTTCAAGACAGGGATTCCCTATAGCTCAGGCTGTCCTGGCACTCAACTCTGGAGACCAGGCTGACTTTGAGCTCTGCCTGCCTCTGCCTCCTGAGTGAGTGATGGGATTAAAGGCATGCACTATCACAGCCATCTGTGAAATCTGTGCTGATCCAGATGTGCATTTGTCTCTTGCTACTACTAAGAAAGGAATCATCCATTAGGCCTCCCAGCAGATGGTTTCGGAGAGAGTTATAAGGAGCTCCCAGCCAGGGTTGTTTTACCGAGATGATCTCTCACACTGTAGTCAAAGTTTGCTTGGTACTTACTAGATAGCCTAAGTTGGCCTTGAACTCATAGCTCTCCTACCCAGGTCTCCCATAGGCTGGGGTGACAGGCCTGAACCATGACACCAGCATTAAAGAGCAACTCCTAAACCTCAATCTCAGGTCCTTTCCATAAATGAAGAGCAGGGGTGTGTAGAGAGAATCCATTGAAGCAGAGAGTATGTCTCAGGCCTAGGAGACAATTTCTAGTAATTTCCTTCCCTCGCTAGCCTCATCTTGAGCCACAGTCCCCTTCAGTTCTCACACACTCAGACTCAAGCACTATTCTAATTCCTTCACTGGTTCCCGACTACTTACAGAATAAAAGTCTTCAGAACCTCTGTATCTGATTATTTTCCTGCTCTTTGCAAGGGACGACTATGAAGGTTATTTACTTACAAGTAAAAAGAAAACAAGCTCGGCTAATTTTGTGTGAGAATAAACTGGTCGACAGGGCATGAATTAATTCACAAAAATGAGCTGAGAGCCTGGAGAACAGAGCCAAAGAGACTCCGAAGTGCTCAGGAATCAACAGCCTCCAGCCTTGATGGCATAAAATTCTTATTCTATTCATGACTGTCTTTTGGGTAGAGGTCAAAAGGCACGAGAGACCCCTGTTCCATGAGATAGCGTATTGTAGCCTGATGGGAGCCAGATGCTCCACTTTTTTATGGTTTCACTCACATGACTGGAAAGCTGGTATTGGCTACTAACTGGGAGCTCAATTGGAGTTGAGAGCTGGTGGCTGTGAGCTTTGGTTCCTCCTACGGGCACTAAGCATTTTTGAATACGTGGTGAAGCTTCTAGTACAACTTGAGTATCTGTGTTTCACAGGAGTTTGGTTCTAAGAACGGATACCTGCAGAGGACCAGTTGGCGTAAGATTGTGCAATCTAGCTTCTAAAGTCACACACATCATTTCTGTCATAGTCTTAGGTCCCTCAGACTCAAAGCTCAGACAACATCTTGACAGGAGTAAGAGTAAAAGCCGCACTGCAGGAAGCACAGGAAGGGTGGAAGCTATTTCTGTAGCAGCCTCTGGGAAAAACCTTCTGCTGCAGGGTCTTTGAGGAGGCTGCCCAGCAGCTGTAGAACGCCATCACCAGAGAGCTCAGCCTGTGTCCACAGGCACAACTCTGATGGGTGTAACTTGTAATGTGTGACTCTTGTGTCAGCAGATTAGGATACATGACAGCCCTTCAGATCACACATGGGCAATACTTCAAAGGAAGGCATACTTTGATATGTCAAAGGAAGGCATGTCTATGGCACCTGCTTGATGCCCACCTCCAGCCCGTATTCCCAAACTGGGGTATGATGACTACTATTGATTGTCACTCTGAGTGGGTATAGAACCACCAATAAGTCTCTGGACACATATGTGAAAGATTATAAACACTAGGTAAACTGGCATTGAAAGACCTACCCTAAGTGTGGATGACATCATTCCATGGTCTGGGGACCTAAACTGAATATAGTGAAAAAAGTGAACTGAGTGCCAGCATTCGTCTTGTCCTGCTCCAGAGTGCAGGTGGATACAATGTCACCAGCTGCCTCAAAGCTCAGCCACCATATCATTTCTGCCAAGGCAGTCTGTATCCTTGGACTGTGAGTCAACATAAACTTCCTTTGTCACGAGAGTGAGACAAGTAACTAACTGAGAGGAAGGGAAGTAGGCTACCTGGATGAGACCTGATGGTCTGTGGTCATATGGTGGGGGAGGAAGTCCCCTTCTGTCACAGGTCTAGGGGAGAAGAATAGAGTGAATGGGGGAAGGAGGGGGATGGGAAGATACCAGTGAGCGGATAACAATCGGGTTGTAATCTGAATAAATTATTTAAAAAATAAAAATAAAAAGTGAGAAAAAATATGAAAAAAAAAGTAACCATTTTCCCGAATCCCAGCTACTTTGGTATCACAGATATTTCTATACCAGTCACTCCACTGTTCTTCATAGAGTACACTTCAGCTTAAAGTTAAAACCCAATTTTCAATTTAATATTTCTCTGCTTCGCTAGTTCAATACCCAAAGGGGCAAGTATTCTACATTCTTTGGTTTGTAGTTATAACTTTGTCCAGCCCCACCTTTTACTCCAGCTGAAGAAGGATTTCCACGCAGGTCTCGAAGCAATTTCCATGAATTGTCTGTCTGTCTTTGGTGTGTGCTTCAGACAGAGGAAGAAAGGCAGCTGAATTTTGAAAGTGTTTCCTCGATGCCTATGTCAGTTGAATTCTAGCTCTTTGGCCAGTGGGAGACGTTGATCAGAGACTGAGGGCAAGAAGCAGGGCAGAGGGTCTTTCTCCCTCTTCTTCCCTATCTCTGCTGTTAAGGCTCTGGCCCAACAAGAGATGTTGGGTTTGCAGCACAGGTGCTCTGGCCCAGTATCAGCCAATACCCTAACCCATCTGCATGACTTTGGATTCTGACATGGTTATCTCTGGTGGGTTGGAGCCTCCTAAACAGACAAGTTCACCCCCAAGCTCCATACCTCTGTGACCATGAACTCACTTATGGACAGGTCTTTTAGATGTAACTGGTCAAGATGAAGTTACGCTGGGGCAGGGAAGTCTGGTTCTGTACAGCTGCTCTCTGTATAAGAGAAGATGCAGCAGAAAAGGTCATTGGGCAGAGACTGTAGTGATGCTTAGATAAGCCAAAAAACCACCAGGTACTGTTGACTCTACGAAGAAGCCAAGAGAGAGGCAGGGAGTAGCCTTTCCCTTGAATCCTTCAGAAAGGGATGTGTCTGAACACTTTGAATATAAATGCTTAGCCCCTGGGACTGTGGAAACATACGTTTCTGTTGTTTAAACCAGCCAGGTCATAGTAACTTCTCAAGGAATGCAAGAGCTTGGGCGAATCCTCCCCTTTACCTTACTCCTCATTCTGCAGGGCTAATATCAGAAGATGTTTGCTAGAATCCAACCTCCAGGCTGCCACAGTCTGCCCATGCCTTCTTCTCCAACTTTATAGTACCAGTAAAACCCACTCTTCCTGCTGAGCTCTCACCACTTAAAGTGGCCGCACTGGTCTCTCACTTTTCTCATGGGGCCCTGAGTGATGCTCCAATTTACATGATCTTTATAATATGCTTATTGCATTCCAGGCACTGTATTAAGTTTTTACCGCTATTATTGCATTTAATCCTCCATCAATCTTTTGACAGAAGGCCTGCTTACTGCTCTGAAAAGACAGAGGGAGTGAGGAAGGGGGAAGAAGGCGATCCAGGAAGGCCACTTAACTAGCTAGAGACAGATGGGGATTCCAATCCAGGCTGGGCTGACTGAAGAAACCAAGATCTCGACAGTACCCTACTGAGGCTTGCCTGGGCCGGCTCTACAGCTGATCATAAAGGACTGTACACTATGATTCCTTCCCTTTCCTCTGTCCTCCGCATCCTTGCCTTATGCAGAGTCAACGCCCTGCTCCACCAGTCTCTGATGGGGCTTGGGTCTAATCTCACAGTTCTCTTTGAGCCCTTTGCAGCACCACACAGAACACGTTCTTCCAACCAGCCATTTGTCATTTCTGTGAGAGAACAAAAATTGATTCCTTCCTTCAGAGTGGATCTTTCCTTAGAGACGTCATAATATAACATAATACAGGATAATAAGGTGACTGCAGCTCTGTATCTGAATATACTTTAAAATATTTCTATTATATTATTAGGATTAGTATTGTGTGTGTGTGTGCGTGTGTGTGTGTGTGTGTGTGTGTGTGTGTGTGTGTCTGTCTGTCTGTCTGTCTGTGTGATGGCCTTGTGCATGGAGATCAAGGACGACTTTTCGGAAGCAGTTCTTTCCTTCTGCCTTTACATGGTTCCTGAGACAGAACTCAGGGCAGCAGGCTTTTCTCGTCAGGCTGCACTCACCTTTCCCACATGAACCAGCTTTCTAAACTGTATTCAGGCTTCAACAGTTTTCCATATTTGCTTTAGATTGTTTTTTGGTTTTGGTTTTGGTTTGTTTTTGTTGTTGATCATTTGTTTTTGCTTTGGGTTAGGAATGTTCTAGCTGTCAGCACCCTTTCTGCTCACCACCTCCCAAGCTTTGGGGAGTAGAAAAGGACTAGCTCTCCAATCCCCCTTGGTTTGGGAATTTTTAATTGAAATTCTATTAAGCATTCTACCCCTAGGCTAAGTCACTGAAGGGAGGAGGTTGGAGCCAAGTTGGAAAGTGCATGTGCCCTGGTGGCAACACAGGTGTGTGCTGTCTTAGAAAGGATGTTCTGTTGGACAAATGTCTGGTGCTGAATCTGGGCAGTAGTGGAATTTACAGATGTAGGTGGGAATTTTGTCCTTGTTGTTGAGTCAGGGTTTTCCTATGTAGCCTAAACAGGCCTCAGTCCTCTGGCCTGTCTTCCCAGGATTGGAAGTATAGGTTTATGTTGCCATACCTGGCTTTTAAATTCAAGAGAGTCATAGAAATGAGGCAGGAGTATAGACAGTTGGCACAATAGGCGGTATGAGGAAATTTCATACACTTTTGATATCAGAAGTGTGAATTAAAGTGGTCAAGCCCCTCTAGTGTCACAGGAAGCCATTGGGAAACATCCTGGCACTGTGTCGGGGTCCTGAGTATATCAGCCATGCTCACCCCTGAATCACCATTTGATGTTCATTTGAATGAGATTTTAGGTTGAATCTATTGCGACTTCAATTTGACCTATATTTCTCTAATAATTTTGGAGGCAAAGCATCTTTTCCATACCTGTTGATAATTTGAATTTCTGTTTATTTTTAGGCAATAACCATGGCAGCTCATACATATTGATAAACTTATCTTTGTTGGTTGTATGTGTGTTGATTAACCTCTCATAGGCTGTGTCTTATCTTTTCAATGTCTTTAATATTTTTTTTGTTGTTGTTGTACAGAAGTTTAAATTTTAATGTGAAATTCTTCAACCTTTTATCTTGTGGTTTGTCCTCTGGGTAACTTGCTTAAGAAATTTTTGTGCTAAATCACCCTGTTCAATCTTCAAAAACTCCCAACAGTCTCCCATCTTACTTATTACCACTTTCCACTAAACTGCACAAACTTCTAGGACATTCTTTTAGGTGTGACTGTTTTTGGCTCCTACTTCCTTTGTCTGAAGCTCTTTAGCCAGAGCTACTTACTGTTCCCCAAGTGGTATTTTTGGGGGACTTAGATGTAGAAGATAGCTCAAACATCTCTACAATGCTACTACAAAAGGAATCTGTGGTCAATTAAATTTCTGGAAAACTGCCTTCCAGACAATGAATATTTAGCATGTTACAAGCCCCGAAAGACTGTACAGAAGAGAACCCTTTTTTAACTGTACTTAATGCTGCTCTTTTGAGCATATTGTCTCCTTAGGGACCATACTTATTAATATCTTATATAACTAGCTGCTTTTGGAATGATGCTCTTGGAACTTGTGATTGACTTTCAGGTCTTTGAAAAAGTTCCCTTTGATGATTTTGCTAGTAATTTTGTTGCTTGTATGAAACTGAAGAATTTTAGATTCTTCCATTCCAGTGTTCCAGAAGATACGTCTCCTAGACATAATACTTGAAGATAAGCTTTGGCTAATGCTGATCTCTGTAAACCCTCACTGTAGCTTCAGCACCTACTCCTTACTTCTCCAAGTTCTTTGTATTTAGGATCTCTCTTACTATCTCAAGCGCCTGCTCGGTATCTATATAAATCACAGCAGGATTGAGAGCCTTTCTTTTCTAATTATGAGGAGGAAGATGAGGAGAAGAAGAAAAAGAAAAGAAGAAGGAGAAGAAGGAGAGAAGAAGAAAGAACAAAAAGAGGAAGAAGAAGGAAGAAAAAGAGGAAGAAGAAGAAAATCAAAAGAAAGAAGAAAAAGAGGAAGAAAGAAGAAGAAGAAGAAGAAGAAGAAGAAGAAGAAGAAGAAGAAGAAGAAGAAGAAGAAGAAGTCATCATAGAACATAGTAGCTGTATGCAAATGCTCTTTTGTTATTCCGTGAATGACTGGATCTCAGGACAGAGGTTAGTTTTGTTTTTTGTTTTGTTTTTGTCGTTTTGTTTTGTTTTAGCAACAGCACTCTAGAACAGAGCTAATCAACCGCTTTTAATAAACAATCTCCTGGGGACCTGGTTAAATTGTAGATCATATTTGCAACAGATCTGGGATCTGACCCATGGTTGTATTGTTCTAAAATACCTGGTTCTGTTATATGTACACAGAGCACACCTGGGTAAGAGAGTCCCCTAAGGTTTGTTCTATCATAATGTCACCTTTATGGAAAAATGAGTTATGTCCCAATTTGGAGAAAATGTAATCCTGAAGTAGTGTAGGGAAGAATACATGGCCAAAGACTCCAGATTCGATCAGAACTGCATCAACCTGGGTTTTTTAAAAAAGGCTTTCAGAGTAACTGTGAGAAAAAAATAACCAGATATTGTCTTATGCCAAGAACTCTTGGGGCTTGTAGGTGACAATGCACATTTATGAAGGCACTGCTACCATTTTGCATCTCTCCATTTGACCACAGCTGCTTTTTGTTGGTTCTTAGAATGTGCAGTCTAGTGCCAGGAGAGGGTGTGACTGTGGTCTGCTGTTAAATTTCTAGGTTACGTCGTTGTGTGACACTCTGTACTACGTTTCCTTGTGTTCTTTTCTCTTCCTTGGGACAGAACATCTGGTGGAACAACTCAAGGGAAGGAGGAATCATTCTGGTCCATTCATCATTGTGGGGCCAGGGCAGGAGCAGCTGTGGCTATGTCCATGGCACTAAGAAAGGATTTGGTCATCATGGTGGGAAAGGGGTGACAGCTGGGACTATATGTCTGTGTCAGTAGGAGCTGGCAGCCTGGTAAGTTACACCAGGAAAAAGCAGGGACAGCCCCTGAAGGAACCAGGGAAGGATACAACTTTAAAAGTCTTGCCCTCAGTAACCTACCCCAACCAGCTAGACCCCTCTTCTTGAAGGTCTCACTGTCTCCCCACACAGCACCATGAGCTGGAGAACAAGGGTCCCAACAGTGCGCCATAAGGGGCATTTTCTGTTTAAGCTGCACCAGCTCGCTAGGCTAATAGTCTTCTGCGGACATCGGGATAAAATCCAAACCTTCTTGTGGCTCACCGTGCTATACAACTTGAACCCTACCTGTCTCTTTGACATGGCTTGTACCTGGCCCATCCATGGAGCAGTTTTTCTCTGTTCCTTGAATACACTGAACTTAAAACCTTAAAAAAAAAAAAAAAACAAACCAAACCAAACCAAAACCTCATTTATCAGTCGTTTGCCTTCAAAAAATTGCCACAATATCTTTACTTTGGTGGCTTCTGCCACTCAGGTTTCAAATCAGACTTCAGAGAAGAGTTTCCTGTTGTCTGCTGTTAATCATTTCCCTTTATTTGGCTCCCACTATCATCCCTGTCTTATACTGTAATGTGTATTTATGTGTATGAAGGAAGCTCTGGGCTGTGACCAAACTGTCTTGTTTCTTGGCTGGTTTTTCAATTCCCAAGCTGCTGTGAGTTTTGACAGAGACTGCCCCAATGATCATTATTGTCCAGGGGAGACAGCTAATCCAGAGGTCCATAGAAGATGGTCATACCAATATGCCTGCCTGTAAGGCAGCTCAGAACTGATGGTGGACTGACCAATGAGGGAAAGCAGGTCAGTCACACCTAGATTTCCAGCGGGGATGGGATGCGGACCAGACTTAGCTCAGCTTGGTTAGCTTCTTCCCCAACTTGGATCTGTTGGCTCACCCCTCCTCATCACTCGACCCCCCATAAGACTTGTGTGCTGTGTTTTTTAATAACCCACATTTAAAGAAAGACCTCCATCTCAGACCATGTTTACTAAGCTCTGTCTTCCCACCAGAATGCATGCTCCATGAGACCAGAGGTTTTGTGTCCAGTCACTCCCCACACCCTACCCCCGTATGCTTAGCACAATGTTTATTAAAGATGCTTTGGATAAAGGTTGGTCTGGATTCACAGCACAGCTTCCGATGAGCAGTAGCTCAGCATCAGGGCTACAGCCTCCTACCCCTCTGTGCTAGCCCACAGACAGACAGCCACATTAAAGTCAAGTGCAAATCTCTTCACATGAAGTGAGCGGCAAACTTATTCTTCCTATTTTTACCCTTATGAAATGCAAAACCATAAAAAGCTGGGGGTGGGGTAGGGATGTCAGATCCCACCCCATAATACGCCTCCCTCAAGTATCTGATTACACAAAGTCCTCAAAGAATATGATTAATGTAACCCAGCCATATTCACACTCTGACATTCTTCCCAGCCAAACACATATTTTAGCCTCACCCAGTCCTTTTCAACAAATAAGCTGTTTTGAAAATGATTTCCAGGGCGATGTCTGTTGCCATAGGAATGACATTAACTGAAAAGGACAGAAAATATAGAGGGTGATAAACTACATGCTTGGATGACACACTTGACTTGGAAGCCTGTGTTCAAATGAGGCATACATGCCAAGATTTTTATGAAAGACAAAATTAAAATGTATCACTCTCAGGCTGTAACTGACAAGGCATTGTGTGGTGGCTGTTAACATACTGCTCTGTGTATTTATTGTTTGTCATTTTACTGGCCCTGACAAAGGTCTCTCGGTGCTGTAAATCACACCATTAAATCTGCCATGAGCAACAGACTGTTGGAAAGAAGAAAAGAAGGCATGGTGTTGAATCCCCGTTTCGGGTGCAGGCTGAGTGAGCTATCACGTCTGCCAGGGAGCCTTCCCCCTTCGGGCTAACATTTTTACAAGTGTCAGATTGTTGGCCTTTGACCCCTTGAAAAGAGAAAAAAATTATTAATAACAAAAGCATTCACCCTTCCTCCACCCTGTGTCCAATTGCTTCTGCTTTTACACTTGGGAGAGATGCCAGGCGGTGCCCTGATCCGGCCCTCAGGTACTTCATGGTGGTCTCTGGACTGTGCCCTGCTGACAAGACTTTAGCTGCTTTCTTGAAGATGTGCCGAGCTTCCCATGAGCCTCTTTTCTAACCAAGACTTGACTTGCTTGCCCTTCAACTAGGAAGTTGACAAATGGGCTATACCTGCAGCACAGACCAAAGTGAGCTGGGGTAGGACACCTTCAAGTACCTGGTGAGCACCCACCTTCCTTCCTTCCCTCATCCCTGTTTCTCCTCCTATGGGTGCTATGGAGACGCCACCGAGAGGCTCGCTGGGCACAGTGCTGTTGTGGTGGGAGCATTGAAGAGAAGTCCAGATCTGACTGGAATATTGGCTTCTTTGCATTGGGACTTGTGGCTTCAATACATTTTAAAAACTATGAACTGCAGTTTCCTTGTCTGTTTGGCATCAGGAGGAAAGATGTGCTAGATTTTGTTGGAGGTGTCCTGCACTTACGGTCATTTCTTTCTGGACCTGTTGTCCTTACCATTGTACAAAGCAGAGATTGTATCCTAAATTTCACATTTTGATTTGTTTTTAACCAGGCTAGCATGACATGTAGCATATTTTCTTGGGACTCTGGGTGGTGGCATGAGCTGCTTCTGGATCTGCCAAGCGGTCGAGAGGAGAAATTGTCAAAGAGCCTCGCCATGTAAGGTATACGGAAAGCATTTTGACGTGCCATGTCCTTAGTGTATGGTGAGACCATCAGGCCCTAATCCCACCACAAGTTTGGGAGCCTCTTAGGTACACCCTCCAATTTATAATAGCAAAGGGATGTGAATGGTTGTTTAGGGCATTCTAGCAACTTGGGGAGGGTTCCGTACAGTGTACAGGTGAACCTCAATTAGGGTAGAGTCTAATCAATCAAAAATTGTTGTTGTTGTTGTTGTTGTTTTTTTTTTTTTTTTCAGTAGGGCAAAGGGCAAAAAAAAAAAAAAAAAAAAAAAAAAGCACCCGGGCCAGGGTCTGAACCCGGAAGTAGGAAGACAGGAATGTAATCACTGGCTTGGAGAGGGGATAATGTTTTCAGGATTCATTAAATACAGGGAGCTGCCTGCCAGTGTCTCTCTGTAATGGCTGACTTTATTTTTCTAACACAAATAGATATTTTGGGCAACAGATTTTGAAAGGAAGATGAGCTTTCATTTACACCCTCATGTTTCTCTCCTGAAACTTCTAGGCTAAGAACCATGTTGATAACGTCCAAAGATCTGCTTGGACATAATTGAGAAACAGGCCCCTAGCATTGTAAAGGCATATCTTTTGTTTCCAGCCAGTTATTGTCAGAATTCAGTACACACAGCCTTCAAAATCGGCAACCTCTATATTGAGTTTGCAGTAATCCTGTAATTACAGATTTGAGGGAAGGTTAAAATTGCCTATAATTGAGGAAAGGGTGGTCAGTGAACCATGCCATTCTTTAGTCCTCACCCAAGCCTTAAGACTGGTGGGTGGCGCTCCTGTAGGGTGCACTTCCTTAAGACTAGGCAAAGAGCAAAGCTCCAAGTTCACGGTCCACACTGATCCCTTGGTCTTGATTCTGCTTCGAAGATTATATTAATTTGTCATCTCTCCAGTGGGCTTGGCAGCGCTGATTAAGTGAGCTGGTTCTAAAACTGGCCAGGGTTAAAGTCATGGTCCCATCACCTACTTCCATGGCGTGTACTCACTCCCACACTGCCCTGGAGAAGTGGGTTTCCCCTCTCAGCCTCACTCTTTTCATCACACGTGGCCACTGTCACTCAAGGAAGTGAAGCATACGAGGCTGCTTTATTATATACTAAGGGAATTATAAATCTGAAGTAGCATTGGCTTTTTATTGGCCATCCTTTTAGAAATGTCACACAAATCTCAAACTCTTTTAAACATTAAAAAAAAAAACTCAAAACCTTGCAGCACAGACAGAGTGGGCTGGGGTAGGACACCTTTGAGTACCCGGGTGAGCACCAACCTCCCTCCCTCCCTCCTATTTCTCCTACTGTGGGTGCTATGGAGACCCCAGCAAGAAGGTTGCTGCGCACAGTTCTGTTGTGGGAGCAAGTGACTGGGTTTTTGCACATGAATGTAGTACCCCTGGAGACAAGAAGGGGTGTTGGATCCCCTAGAACTGGACTGATAGGCCCTTGTGACCATCCCACTGTGGGTGCAGGGAACTTGCCTAAGACGTTCTGGAAGAGTCTGCCCTCATAACCACTGACATCTCTTCAGCACCCAAGTCTCAACTCTTTGTCACACATTAAGGCTTAATCTTGCCTACACATTAAAAATGACATCTGAGTAGCTACATCAACTAACAGGTGGACTCAAAGTAATGTGAAACTTGGGGTGTTATAGGTGTGAGAAGAAATGAGTACTTTTATTCAGTCAGCCTTAGTTTGTTTTCCTATTGAGGTGACCGACACCATGACCAGACGCACTTGGGGGAGGGAAGGGCATATCTGACGTTCAGGTTACACTTCATCAGGAGAGGAAGTTAAGGTAAGAACCCAAGCAGCTAGGATCCTGCGGGAGCAGAAGCAGAGGCCATGGGGGCAACACGGAATTCTGGCTTGCTCCTCCTGGCTTGCTCAGTTTGCTTGCTTATACACCTCAGGAGCATCTGCCCAGGCACAGCATCATCCAGAGTGCCAGGAGCCTTTCCACACCAATCATCAATCAAGAAAATGCCCCGTTGGATAGAGGCCTTTTTTTCATTTGAGGTTCCCTCTTCCCAGATGACTCTGGTTTGTGTCAAGTTGACAACACCACCTCTACCACCGACAACAACACCAATACCACCAACACCAAAGACAACAGAAACTCACCCTCAACAACCAGCATACATTTACCTTCAATTAATGAGAATAATGGCTTTAGTTATCCTTAGAGAATTTCAAATTTTTAACACCATTCTAAGTATAATAAAAAGTTGCCTCTGCCATTCCCAGCATGGGGAAGTCAACAAAATGTTAACCCTATAGCCCTTTTCTTTGACAACTGAGACCAACATTGAACCGAAGATTATCTACCTTTAGATTTGACAAATAAGAATTGTATATTTTCAGGTGATTTGATGTGTACCTTAATGATTGTAACAAATTTATTACCATGACCAACAGATCAAGGTTTCAGCTAAATATTGCATGCTAAGAATTAAAAGTATTACTTGTGATGTTTAGATAAACACAAATTCATCACATTACCCAGCTTCTTGCCAACAGTGGCTCTTTAAGATCCTGAAGAATATATTCCCCCATGTAGTTGCTTTGATAGTAATTTATTTAGGATTTCCCCCCCCCAAGGATAAAATCACTTCCATAAATACAATTAGTTAAGTACCAACACAATCTGCCTTGTTTACATTTTATGCAAAAAATTTTAAAAATATTTCTGTGGGGTGAAAGGTTGGATCCCATATTGAATTGCAAGGGAAGAAAGCTTGGAAAGAAGGTCTGGGTATTCCTCAATTGCTTGTCTAATTATAATCTTTCTATTGAGAGGCTGAAGCAATGTACAATTATTTTCACCCGTGGAAAGTCCAGCTGCTAGAGGTGTTGGGGGGAACAGGAGCCTAGAGTGGCTCCCCACTGTCACAGGGCATGGGGGGGTACCGAGTTCACAGTACCACCATCACTGTCTGCTCTTAATGGCCTCCTGCAATCTTCAAGACATGGAAATCAGGCTGCTTGCCCGCTGGACATTCCAGGTGTTCTTTTCCTACCATTTTAACTAATTTTCACCTCCCTCCCTCCCTCCCTGATTTGGGTGTGCTTCCACGTAGGCGTTGATTTGATCAGTGTGCTTCCTAAGTCCTCCCACTTATTGGAGGGGACACCTTCCACCCTGGCAGCACACCTACTGTTAAGAGTCCCTCTCTGCAGGAACTGCATCCCTGACCCTAGCTGCTACACTGGAGCATATTCTGTTCAGTCTCAGTAGGGCATCAGTGCAAATGTCTACTGCTTTATGAATGGAATGTCGGAGAGTCAGGCTGTGCAGCCAGTGAAGGGTAGAGGGGGGTAAATGGGGCTCCAGCTTTCTAACTTGGAGGAACCTCTGCTCTGCTGGCTTCCAGCTTCCTGTCTGGTTCCTTCCTGCAAAGTCCTCTTTGTCATTCACGCCTGGACTCTCGTCCAGCTCCTGTCCACAGCCGTATGTGAACCACCCGCCCAAAACAGGCGTCTGGAGCTGCATCAGATATGCTGGCAACTCTTTGATGTTTGTGATGTTTCTTACTCTGGTAGTTAATGGCGTTGACTCAGCTCTTACTTTGTATGAGGGTTCCTTTAAATGAGTGATACAAACACACTGAGAGAGGCAGCCCTTGGCTTACCTCCAGTTTATACATGGGGCCACCCACTTTTAACAAAATGTCTTGTCCAAGGACACCCGGCCTATATGTTACAAACCAGCTCGGGAATCCAGAGCTTCCCTGGAAAGCTCCATGCACACAGTTTTGGCATTCTCCTGGGGACTTGTATGAGTATGGGAGAATTGTGTGTAGTGACTGTTTGGAATTGCCTATTAGTAGTGCTTGTGGTTCTGAGCCAGTTGTAGGGTTTCGTTCTTGTTTGCCCTGAAGTACTTCAAACAAACCCTGGCCAGGGGATACTTAGGGATTACATCACGTGGTTTCTTGTTTTCAGGTACTAGCGAGTGCTCAAATTTGTTCAAAATTCTTCTTATGGAAAACTGTTTTCTCTATAGTATAATTTTCGATAGTTTTCAAAAGAGAGGGGAAATTGGATCAGCACATCACCTGCGTTTATTTTCTTTTCCCAGGCCATTTTTGAAAGGAGTGTAAAAGATCTTTTTATTTAATGTTAATCTTCAAATTTCTTCTGGGGCATATAATCTTGAAGTCAGCTTAACTGCAACCAATACTAAGTTTTCATTTTTTTTTCCACAAGAAAACAAACAACCAGCAGAAAGATAATTTGCTCAGATAAATCTTTTTGCTGATCTCACATCCATATATCTCTGTGAGATATATATATGTATATACCTATGTATATGTATATATGTGATGTTTTTTCTAGTCAAGAGCAAGAGAGCTCAGTTCTGAAGGGATATGGGTTTTCCACAGGACATACAGAGGTTGTGCAGCCTGGGACTTTGAGCTTGAGGCTTGGGGCCTGAGGCTGTGGCTTGTTGTCAATTCTTTGTGCTAAGCTCAGTGTCATTTTGTTTGTTGAGTTTCTCGATCACAAGCTGAAATAAGGCACTCGACAATTAATTTCTTATAAAATATGGAGCTGTCAAATGAGCATATTAATACACCAGGCTTCAACTTTACCACATTTTGAAGGTGTTTTGAAAGCTTCTAAAACCTCTGGTATGAATATTAATATATTCAGTTAAATTCACAAATCTGATATAATGTAAATATGGTTTTTAAAAAAACTCTTTTTTCCTAGTGACTAAATAGGGAAATCTAATGAGCACCCCTATAGCCACCATCTCTACTCCCTGTGTTCTTTAAAAATATTGATTTAAAAGGGAACAAAAGCCTTCAGAAAGTGTAAGTCTAATTTAAATCCTCTATGGTTGTTGGACCTCAGCCCTCGGCAGGAATCATGACCCAACACGCCATTTTTGTCCACGTGTCGCTTTTGTTTTTCCCTTTCAGAGCCAGTGAGAACTGAACGATGTGTGGAACTAACTCTCCAAGAGAAAGAAACAGAAGCACAGATGATGCAAAAGGCAGAACCCTAGTCGTTCACATCAGGGAAGAGCTCAGCCTGTGTGGTCACAGGTGCGGGTCCCTTCTGCTCAGGAACTCTTCCATCAGGAGAGAACTGTGTTTGCACCCAGTTTCTTTCCCAGATACAAATCTGGTTCCCTGGTTTCTTTCTACACTAGCCAGGGACATTTCGGACCTGTAAGAAATGCAGGCATTCTTCATGAAAAAACACAATTGCCTTTTTCTTTGTTTCTTTCTTTCTTTCTTTCTTTCTTTCTTTCTTTCTTTCTTTCTTTCTACTGATGAAAAGTCCTTGGGAGTGAATCATTTTTGAGGCTAGCATTTGAATCACCAGCAAAGTCCAAAGGCCAGAGGTTGGCAGCAGAGGCAGTTATCACTCCTGTAGTGAGGCCAGGGCCACATGTGGACAGACTAGCATCTGCAGTTCTGTAATCTCTTTTATTCTCAATGAATGTGGCTGTTATTTGTCTCTCTAGGAGCTTTGCTTCTACCCAATCTCAGATACTGTCTGTAGGCTTTGAACTTTTCCAAACCTACTTTATTTGCAGTTCTTTAATGCTTATACCTCGCTTCCAACCCACCTACCCTAGATAGGAGAGAAAAGAGGTTAACAGGAACAGGAGAAGTAGACCTTTTTGTACTCAGTTCTTGGGAGAGACTCCCCAGGTGTAGTTGGCAGGATTTCAGCAGACCAGCAATTCAACCAAAATTGTTATTG